>NC_061094.1:71461629-71502816 GCF_015104395.2 Macrobrachium nipponense | reverse complement strand
AGTAGTCCAAGCAGGTACCGGGTGTCGAGATGGGAGAGATCGGGTGAGGCGGCGGAGCTTGGTGACTCCGCCATAACACTTAAACTAAAAGGGAGGGGTATAGCTCCCAGAGAAGCCCATTGGCTTCGAGAGTAAAACTAAGATAAATACAAAGAAAAGAAATTATAAGGTGATAAATGAAATAATGTAAGCCCGTCGGAGGCTGGAGCCTCCGCATAGTCATCACCCTCAAGGAATGCGGCTATGCCGGAATCCTATTTCCGCCAGAGCGGGCGGGAGGGAGTGACTGAGGGCAAGGGTATGGCCCAGAGAGCCAAGGGAAGCCAAGCTCACCCGAGCCTGGTGGCCGGCCGAGGCTGGGCAGAGCCGAGCTCCTCCCCTACTCTGGGATGAGAACGGCTGGGTAGCACCACCCGCACAAGTTGGGTCCCCGTGGGGGTCTCCCTCCACCTCCACCCCGAGGGGTAAATCGGATCGGTTGTCAGTGACAACGTGAGCGAGATATCACCCCACCTGGATGGGAGATGGTTGGGGGGGAGGGAGAGGTGCGGTAGCGTGGTGGCTACTACGTGATCGCCTGGACTTCTCACGGTTGGGTGCGGGCACCCACGAGGTGAAGAAGGCCAGGCAAAAGGAAGGCTTATAGGCCAACCGAAGCCGACTCACAGAAATGAGATAAAATAAAATGAAATCTACAGTATACAAGGGGGAAAGGAAATAAAATGAGATGAAGAGAAAGAGTAAAACATCCTGGAGGGACTAGGTATGACCAACCGGTAAGGGTGGTCAAGACCCAGAAAACTCCGAGCAGCTGGCCTAGTGTCGTGACGAATAAACGCGGGACAGGCAGCCAGGGTACGCTAGGACTAAAAGTAGGACTAGCATAGTCTCACAAAGCCTAAGAAGGTAACCTAACCAAAAGGAACATGCATGCATAAAAACTGGATCGGTCGGGTTCCGAAAGGTTAAAAAACGGGAACACGTGTTTGGTAGAATCCCCCGTGTAGAGACACAATCGTCAATAATGCATCACCAATAATAATAAAAAAATTAATGACATAACAATACTGCTATAATAATTCAAGCAGACCATGTGAGACAAGAAAGGAGGAGACACAAAGGAGCATGCTGCTATGGTGGCTCGGGGCCGGCGCCGCGTGGGTCGTCGACTCATAAAAACCTAAATAATTCGGTTAAACATGCCAAAGGCAGCCCCTAAATAGTGTCAACTATAATAGCAGTACTTAACTTGGATGCAGAAGCAGATTGATGATCCATGGTGAAATAAAATTCCAAAAAAGCGAGAAACACAACACAGCAAAATAAAACGCGTGTGCAGCGAAGTAGTGCTATCAAGGAATGCATCAGAGGCGTACCTACACGGTAGCAGGTAGTGAGCCTTAGGTCGGCTCCTCTCTTTTTGAGGTTTTTTTGATGTAGGGAGAGGCTAATTGAAAAGGGACCCGTTGTAGTGGTTTCACTCTCCCCAGAAACCATACCGACACCTTATAATAAAGGTGAGTGAGCCAGAATATTCTGGCATTTCCAATTTAACGGTTCTCTGGTATTATAACAATATTTTACCTTAGAAATAGTGCTAAAGGAACCTATTTCACGGAGCGACACGGCCAAGCCCAGAAATCTAATTTTTACAATTCATTATCACAGGACAGATCGAGTCAATTTATGATGAGTGTCGTTATGAAACTGCCTGGTGTGCCAACTCGAAAGAGTCCCCTGGTGTTCTTCCTTCTCTTCTGAAGATTTTGAGGTTTGTGCATCTTCTGTGTACTTTTTGTTTTAAATTGCTAATTCGTATTTGTATTATTTGCTAATTCATATTTATATTTTGTTCCGATACGTAATACAAACCATCGGTCCTTTAACAATAGGAAGTAGCTAGCGGCAGCTGGAACGGTCGTAAGCTTCGAACAAGGGAGAACGGTAGTTAACTGCTTGTCCGACAGTCGCGCGCCGCGCGACTGGGAGGTAAACAAATCACTTTTGCTTTCGGCCGCGGGTGTGAAGGACGTGTTCGTCATCGCTCTCTGCCCGCTTCATCGTCGTAGCTTTGTTTATATTGTGTTTTCTAACTAATGGTTTGTTTGACTTGAAAATGAAACTGTAAGTACACTGTTTTCATTTTCATTACTTAATTATGAACCAACATGGAGTTATCGCCGTAGATGCGGCGATTTCCTCTCTTTTCATGAATTGAACCCTTGAATTATGCCTCGGTGCCGAGGGCGGGCGCGCTCGCGCCGAGTCATGTATTTTGGGAGGCGAAAATGTAAAGTACTCCTTTTCATTATATGTTTGCCCTGTGCGTTCGTTACCGAGAGTGTGTTGCGCTCGGCACGAGCCTTTTAATTTTGTATAATAGAATGCAATGAAAGTGGATTCGCAATTGCAATATTCTTTTCATTTTCATTTATTTATTTGCATGAAATTTAATTTGGATCAATTTTCGTTCTTACCCGGGAATTGATCCTTACGTTTTTTTTTTTTTTTTTTTATTATGAAATGAATCGCAAGTGCAGTATTCTGTTTCATTTTCATATATATTTTATGATAGCATCATATTATTGGATCAAGTTTTCCGTTCTTACCCGGGAATTGATCTTTTCCCCTTTAAGTTCTATGAAGTGAAATCGCAAGGGCAGTATTCTGTTTCATTTTCATATTACTTTTCACTGCTGTGCGGGGTGGGGGAAGCGAAGGTCTGCAGGAAGTCGTCGGAAAGCTCTCCCGCGACTCCCTTGGTATCCGATTCTTCGTCTTCCTTCCTGCCCCCCGCTCAGCTTCTTCGTTGATTTTGTATTTGGGGTCTTCCTTGCGTTCGGGGTGGGGCATGTCTTCCCACCGTGCGTGAGGTAACGCCTCTTACTAATCTATCTATGTTACCGCAGGTGCTACATCCGTGGGAGACGACCTTGGACAGGTATGGACCACCGCGGAGGAGCAGGGCGTGCCTAGCATCCACGGGCTGCTGCAGCGTCTAGCGAGGTCTGGGGCGGTCTCCACTACTACCACGGCCCGCTATGCTGCTCCCCCCCCTCCTGGTCTACACTCCCCATGCTGTGTCGATGACGCCGTCTGCCGCTACTAGGGCCGCAGCCGTACCGAGGTGGGGTTGCCGCCGCCGCCTGTTTTCTTCGTGTTGCCTGCCCCAGACTTCCGCTGTTTCCAGCAGCTCGCCCCGGGGACCGGGCGCCAGGACCCAGGTTCCGCTGGCTGCCGATGATTCTACGAGGCGATCGCTGGGCCTGCCGTACCTGCCGCATGATGTGATTCCCGCTGTTGGCTTGGCTGTCCCTTCTGGGTCTACCGCTGCCGCTGTTCCTGCCGCTCCTGAGCTGGTTGCTGTTCCTGTCGCTCCTGGTTCCTGTGCCTGTCCATGCTGGTCCTGCCCACGGTGTGTCTTCCCCAGTCCCAGGTCCTTCCGGACAGGTGCAGTCGGGCCGTGTTGCTTCGGCAATAGCCCCGGCTCCGGCCTGGATGGAGGACCTGACGACTGTACCTGCGTGAGCTGACGAGGAAGAGGAGAAGAGGAAGCTGTCATCTTCGTCTTCATCGTCTGCTGCTGCCTCTTCCCCTTCGACTTCTAAGGCCCATAAGCCGAAGAACAAGAAGGCTGCCTTCCCCCCTAAGAAGTCTCCTTCTGGGAACTTCTAAGGGCCCGTCCCACCTCGGTGGGACGGGGGTCCTTCTGCTGGTCCTCCTGCTCCTTCGGGAGCGGGCCCCCGTCTCCCCTTCCGTAAGGAAGAGATAGACGGGGACCAGAGGAGTATCGGTTAGCTCTGGTACTTCCTCGCCTGGTGCTAGCGGCGATGCCGCTACGCCAGGTTCCGGCTCGGTCTCTCGTTCGCAAGAGATCCCGAGTGTACGTTCTCCCTCGGGAGACCGTGCAGCCAAGTTTCGGCGCCAGAGTTCGCTCGGCGCCAAGACGCGGCACGGAGCAGAAGGCTGGTGAGAGACGCTCAGGTGACTCTTGCCAGGCCAGCGGCCGCTCTTGCAGCGACCAGCTGGTAACCCGGGTTTTCCCCCTAAGAAGGCTCCTTCGGGACCTTCTAAGGGCCCGTCTCGCTCCGGCGATTCGGGGAGCTCTTCTGCTGGTCCTCCTGCTCCCTCGGGAACAGGGCCCGTCTTTTCTTCTACCAAGGAGAAGAAGACGGGGACCAGAGGAGTACCAGCTTCGGCTGGCACTTCCTGCGCCTGGTTTTAGCGGTTCTGCCGCTAAATAAACCAGGATCCGCCTCGGCTTCTCGTTAGCGAGAAGTACGAGTGGACGGTCTCCTCCCCGCGAGAGACCGTCCAGCCAAAGTCTTGACGCCCGAGCTCGCTCGCCGTCAAGACCGAAGCGCGGAGCAGAAGACTGGCGAGAGGGTCGTGCAAGACGACTCTCGTCAGGCCAGTGGACGCTCTCGCAGCGACCAGCTGGCTGCTCGGGTTGACGTGACGGTCGCTGACCAGCCACGAGTTGAGGCGAGGAAGGGTCCCCGCGGCCGTCAGTACCAGCCACGGCTGGTACCAGCGGCTCGAACGTTGGCGCCGAGAGGACGCTCGCCGGTCTCACCGCGACAGCGAACCTAGCAGGTCACCTGAGCCGCTCCCATCGGGACCGGGCGAAGATGGTAACCAGCAACAGCTCGCCTGACGCTAGAGATCAGCGTCGACGTTCTCAGCCGAGCCTCTCGCCCCAGGCGAGCGGCAAGGCTAGGCCTGCTGCTCGATCGCCACCGCGGGTTGACGATCAGCAGCAGCCCTCCAAGCACGCTGGTCCTGCCAGCGAGCTAGGGGGGGGGGCGTCAGGTCTGCCTCTCCTGTACCTTCAACCTCCTCGGGCTACACCGGGAGGAGCGAGGTACCTATGAGTGATTCGCGAGAGGTGCGCCACTCGCGATCCCGCTATGACGCCGTATGGACCAGGCACGGTTCTAGGACCGACCAGGACATACGTGCAAGTAGCTGGAGGCGACCGTCAGGGGTCTGCCGCTATTCCTCCTTCGTAAGGAGGAGTATCTCGGGATCGTTCTTGTTGGAAGGACTGGACGGTCCTAACTCCGCAAGACGCGGTTTACTCCCGAGATACAGAGGAAATTGCAGAAGTCATTAAGCTGATTCGTCAGCATAATGACCTTGCGGAAGGATTGCCGCTCCCACCAGCAGAGCCCCCACGTCTCTGCTCGAGTCGTTTTGGGGCCCGAGAGGGAACCCAAACCGACGGTGGGTCTGCCGCGATCGGAGAAACTTGCCAGATTCCTGGTCTCGAACCAGAGTCTCTCGTCTCCGGACAAGAAGGCTCGCTCAGTTCTGGTCCGGTCGATCAAGCTACTTCCACCTCCTCTACTGCGACAGCGGCGTTTCACGTGTCTTCGGACACCGTATTTAAATACTCCTTCGGTCCTCCTGAGAGGTTTCGACCTCGACGAGGACTGGAATGAGTCGGAGGACGGTATCGGCTCTCCCCTGTCAGGTGTCGATCAGCCCCACCCAGACGACGTTCACAGTGGCGGCAGACCCTTACCTACAGTGAGAGTTCGTAACCCTCCGCTGGGAAAACGTTTTCTCTGACGATACGTTTTCCCAGACTCTGAGAGACCATCGCCGCAAGGCGATGGCTGCTCCTATTCTTCTCCAACTGCTAGTTCCACTGGGAAGGCGAGCGAGTATCCAATTCCTCCCCCATTCCCTCTATCCTTACGGCTACGAGGGAAAGGGGAGGGATCCTACAGAGATTTCTCGGTAGGATCCCACGTTCGGGACTGCGCTACCGGGGGGACCTTCGGGTCCTACCTGACGTAAGCCCCGGGTCGTTGAGGAGGGATCCTGCCCCATTCTCGATTTCTACTGGAATCGAGAGGACCACCAGCCGATATCGTTTGACGAATTCGGTGGGGGTTTCGCAGACTGCTTAGAATTCCCCCCCCCCCACCCCTAAGGAATTTCTAGTGCATTCAGAGTGTTCGCGTTTTTTACGATCTCCAAACACTTAGGCGAGACCACGGTCTAAAGTGAGCGAGACGAGAATCCCCGATGATACATGATAATCGGGAACCTCGCCTATGCTCGAAATTCCTGGATTTCTAGCATTGGGAAGAAGACTGCTGCTGAAAGAAAAACTATCTTACAGTAGGCGACCAACCTCATGGAATAGAGAAGATCGGACGGGAAGAATATCCAGTTTGGCTTGAACTATCGTCTTAGTATCTGTTCACCATTGAAGCTTTCCTTCGAGGAGACTTCTCCTTTCACTCTTTGATAGAGATCGAAGGTGGTCGATCTCCAATCCTTATTTTGTTTTCTTGAAGGAAAGAATTTAGGATGGAGATCGTTGTTCAGAATCCTACAAAATATACTACGTATATTAACCTCGTGACATGATTCTACTAAGCAGTTGAATTGTCCGAGGGGTAGGCGCATATCCTAGTTTATCTACGGATTGCGACTTAGAAGAGAAGTATTCTAATTGAACTGCAACTCGGGGTTGCCTGCAACCTCCCAGGAGTTTTTCAGTTTCAATTTTATTATACTTATGGTTTTGTCACGACAACACCATTTCAACTTTTATATTTACGAAATTCATTTCGCCTAAATATAATTGCTCGAGCATATCTTTTTATGCTCGGTAGTTCTAGCCGAACGCATTCCTTCATGGAATAATGGATTACATGGCAACTCAGGATGACGAGTCGGCGAGAGCTCAGGCTCAACTACTGCGTATTGAACTGCCTGACAGCAGCCTCAGTATCAGCTGGGCCTCCGAGATGCACGGTCAGTTATGTCTCTCTCTGGCCCCTGGTTTGATTGACTACCGAACCGTATCTCTGCCCAACAATCATGGACTTAGGTCTCTGAAGTAATGGGGATTCTCGCAATAATGAAGGACCATCTACTGCTGTGAAGCTAGATTCCATCGCCTTCGACATTGCGAGAATTTTCAATAGAGATATCTCTTGGACTCTTTCATCTTTCTGTTTACCGCACGGTAACAGAAGTCTGTACAAGTCTCCCGCTGCATCGCACTGCGATAATGCGAATGATTTTGCAGACATCTGACTTTGTCTTCAAAAATATTCTGTATTCGTAGGTGTACAATTGTTCATTGTTCAACCCGAATTACGAGATGTGTCAGAAGACATCGCCTACTCTCCGACCTGACAGCTCTACTTCCAAATGTTCAGCCCATGAGAAGCAGTTCTTCAGGCGGCTTTCCCCTGTGTTTTCATTACTGAAGAACGCCCCGCTTTCATTGCAACTACGACTTCTCACCGGACAGCAATGAAATAGCGGTTAGCGTTTTCAGTCATTTGTAAGCACAGGTTATGAATCTTGAGAATCCTTCTCTCGATTCGTCTGTGAAGACGTAGGTTGCATTCAATATCTACCTTCGTCTTCAACGGTACATAGTGTTGTTTCTCCTTAGCTGAGATTCAACAACCATGAGATGTTTTGCCTTCAGGGACCTCGGTCTCTAGAAGGCAATTGACTTTCGCCTGTTGGGCACATGCCTTAAGAGAATCATCACCTCGCTGTCCGGCATTGGTGACAAACAAATACATTATTTGTTTGGTCTCTCGGCATAACCCTTTAAAGGCGAAGGTCACGTGACTTACTCGGATGCTTTGACAACTTGCCTCCTACCGAACGCAGTCAGTCGGCAGCTGTCAGAGCGGCCGAGTCAGTTACGAACTACGCTGTTGACTTAGTTTGGTTGTTACAGAGCAATCATTACTTCGTTTTAATAGCTTGTCACAGTACCCATACCATTGACACCCACCATGGAGTGTCGGTGTCCTATCCACTACCGAGAACTTCGCTGCATGGGGATAGGAGGATGCGAGAGACTTCGTGGCAAACGGACAGACCAGTATGGGTACTGGACATCACCGAAGTAGAGAAGAGGAATAGGTCATGCGACTATTTGTCTCTTTCCTCTGAGGAACTGCATGACTTCTCCTGCGAAGTCAAGCATCCAGGGGATGGGGATCTGTGACGCTCGATTTCGTACCGAACTTCGTAGCGAAGACTCAGAACCCTTCGGTCCCTGACGATTGGTTCGAGTCGTTCACAATCCCCTCCCTAATGGACTTCACCGCCTTCGATGCGAAGGAGATGCTGCCTTGTCCGCAAGAACTTCTCCGTGGCGCAGGTACTGAAGGCAGGGGTCTGGTCCAACCAGACCACATGCCCTCCTTTCTACCTTCGGGATATTACCCACAGGTCCTTGGATCTTTTCCTTGGGACCCGTGGTGGCTGCTCAACACGTTGTGTAGCGAACCCAGACCCTCGCAGGCTGAACAGCATCGAGTCCTGGTGTGACCGTAAGAATGGATGAGTGAATGAGAGTGTGACTGGCTCCTCTTCCCATCTTTTTCTTCCCCTCTACCTGTGGTTAGAGGGACACGGTCGTCACCCTGCTGGATTAGGACAAGATGCAGGTGAGCTACTCAACAGAGCCCCATCCTATCCCTTTCACTAGGGATAGGAGCGTATATCCACCACTTCCTCCAACAAGGGGGAGGAAGTGGATGCCAGCTTGAGACAACCCATACTTTATGTTGCCTCTTGCAAACAGGAACAAGTTCTTGCTTGCTGGTACGAAGAGATACGCTTGCCTCTCTCTTAGTACTCGGCCCAGAGGTCTGACCATTGATCCTGCGGTGCACACCCCGATCAATCGGACAGAGGCTTGGATCCCTCCCTCGCTCTTACGACCAGGGAGGCATTCCAGGGATGGACGAACACCAGTCTGTTCATCAAAAGACTCAGTTGTTCCGACACGGCATACAAACCTTCGGTCCTTTTACAATAGGAAGGTACTAGCGGCAGCTGGATAGGTCGTAAGCTTTCGAACAAGGGGTTCGGTAGTTAACTGCTTGTCCGACAGGCGCGCGCGCGCGACTGGTAGGTAAACAAATCACTTTTGCTTTCGGCCTCTGCTGGGTGTGGACGTGTATCATCGCTCTCTGCCCGCTTCATCGTCGTTGCTTTCGCATGGTTGTGTTTTTCTCTCATTTAGCTAGTGAAACTGAATTGTAAGTACAATCATTTCATATTTATTTCCATTGAATTCAAGTGTGAATTAAAGGATCTTGGTTTCACCACGCCCTCCGATTACCCGAGTGCCGGGACTGAAGGGCGTAAGTGCGGGAATTCATTTTCCCAGAAATGATCCTCGTATTGTGTATGCTCGGTGCCGAGGGCGGGAGCGCTCGCTCCGAAGCGTATATTTGGGTTGGAAATGTGTAGATGAAAATCGTAAGTAAGTGCTCTTTTCATTTATATTTTTTGACCTGTATGCCCGTTGCCGAGCGAATGAGCTCGGCACGGAAACTTATTCTGTATGGAAGTGGAATCGCAAGTACAGTATTCTTTTTCATTTTATATATTTTATTTTGATTGTAGCAATACTCATTTTGGATCAGTTTCCGAGCTTACCCGGAAATTGATCCTTCCCCTTTTATTTGAATGAAGTGAAATCGCAAGTGCAGTTCTTTTCTATCATATTTTATTGAGATTGCATTGTTTATTGGGATCAATGTTTCCGCTAATTCCCGGGAATTGATCCTTCCCTTTTTATTTGTATGAAGTGAAATCGCAAGCGCAGTATTCTTTTTCATTTTCATATTTTTTTTTTGATTGCATCAATTCATTATGGATCAAGGTTTCCATAAACCTTGATCCATAAAGGTAGGAATGGATCCTTTTACCTTGCGCTCGGTACCGAGGCGCAAAATGCGCTCGATCCGAGCCCTTATTCATTGTGAAGTGAATCGTAATGCAAGATGCTTTTTCATTTATTCCTTATTATTGATTGCATCAATATATTTGGTTCAAGTTCCGCTCAGTCAGGGATTTGATCCTTATGCCCTTGCATTCGGGCCGATGGCACGATTGCTCTCGGGCTCTTATATTGTTGTTGGGTACATGGGTGTTGCTGTGCGGGGGGTGGGGAACGAGAACCCCCCCCCGCTCAGCTCCCACAGATGGCCCTTCCCCTTGGGGGGGGGGGGAGGTTATCGGCGTTCTTCTCGCTTCGTCCGTCGAGCGCGCGGGGAGGGCGCTCGGTGCCCGATGTACAATTGTATTCGGGGTCTTCCACTCGTTCGGAGAGGGCTCACCCCCCCGCGCGAGGGGACTTCCCCCCCACTAATCGCTACTACTGTTATTTCCGCAGGTGCTACTGCCACGAGGGTGGACCTTGGTGAGGTATGGGCGTCCTTCCATTTGCAGGGCGTGCTAGTGTCCAGGGGCTGCGGTTCTATGTCTGGGCCTACTGCGGTCACCCATGGAGTGGTGACCACGCTCCAGGTGACGACGTCCCTCCTCACCTGGTGTACTCGCCTCACGTGGTAACAGTCTTGCCTACAGCCGCTGTGAAAGTGCCGTTCGCCGTACCGAGAGGGGGGCGTGCCGCCGCCGCTCGTGGTTGCCGCGCTGCAGCGACCACACTTCCGCTGCCCTAGAGCTCGCCCTGGACCTGCCGCCGGTACCAGGATGTTGCTGGCTGCTGCTCCACTTCCTGTGTTTCCGGTGCTGCCTGCCGTACCTGCCGATTCTGGGCTGACTGTCCATGCAGTTGCTGCGCTGGCTGTCCCTGCCGTTTGCTGCGCTGGCTGTCCCTGCCGTTGCTGCGCTGGCTGTCCCTACCGATGCTGTGCTGGCTGTGCCTGCTGTTCCTGAGATGCCCATACCTGCTGATGTCCCTGTTCGTGGTGGTACTACCCCAGACTTTGGTCTGTCTGTACAGGTGCGTCCGGTCCCTGTGGCTTTCGGCTACAGCAGCCCCGGCTCCGCCCTGGATAGCAGATCTTACGTCTGTCCTGAGGAAGCTGACGAAGAAGAGGAGGAAGGTGTCGTCGTCGTCGTCTTTCATCTTCTTCATCGTCGTCGGCTGCCGCCTCTTCCCCTTCGACTTCTAAGGCTTCACAGCCGAGGAAGAAGAAGGTTGCCTCCTCCTCCTAAGAGTCTCCCTCGGGAGCTTCTCGGGACCCGTCCTCACCTCGGGCTGGGACGGGAGGGTTCCTTCCGCTGGTCCTCCTGCTCCTTCGGGAGCGGGGCCCGTCTCTTCTTCCGCAAGGAAGAAGACTACGGGGGACCAGAGGGGTACCGGCTAACACCGGTACTTCCTCGCCTGGTGTCCAGTGGTTCTGCCACTGCATCAGGGTCCGTCTCGGACTCTCGTTCGCGGGAGGTACCGAGTGTACGGTCGCCTACCAGCGACCGTGCAGCCAGGAACCAGACCTCTGAGTCCGCTCAGCGTCAGGTTCACGGCACAGGGGCGGAAGACTGGTGACAGACCGCCTACACTGCGACTCTCACCAGACCAGCTCTCACTCTCGCGGCGAACAGCTGGCTACCCGGGGACGTGACGGTCCACGACCGGCCACGGGCTGAGGCTGGGAAGAGGTCCTCCCGTTCGCCGGTGCCAGCCACGGCTGGAACCAGCGACGTGACGTGCCGTGAGGACAAGCACCGGTCTCACTGTGACAGTGGAGCCTGCAGGTCGCCTGACCGTCGCTCTCACAGAGAGCGATCGGGTACGGCAACCAGCACCAGCTCTTCTGACACTCGAGATCGGGGGTCGCTGTGGGCTCAGTCCAGCCGTTCTCCACAGCGAGACGGTTCGACCAGGCCTGCAGCTCGATCGCCACCGCGGGTTGACGATCGCCTGCAGCCCTCCAAGCCTGCTGGTTCTGCCAGCGAGCGACGAGGGAGCGTCAGGTCTGCCTCTCCCGTACCTTCAACCTCCTCGGGTTACACCGGGAGGAGCGAGGTATTGAGGAGTGATCGTGAGGGGTGCGCCCCTCATGATCCCACCACGACGCCCTACGTGCCAGGCACGGTTCTTGGACCGGCCAGGACGTATGCGCAAGTGGATGGGGAAGACCGAGAGGGCTGTCGCTGTTCCCCCGTCTTAGGAGGAAGGTTCTCGGAATATGCTCTTGTTCGAAGGGCTTAACGGTCCCACTCTTTAAGATGCTGTGACTTCCGAGATCTAGAGGAACTTTGCCGAGGTTATGGCGCTGATTCGTCAGCACAACGACCTCGGGGAAGGATCGCCGCTCCCACCAGCAGAGCCACGTCTCGGCTCGAGTCGTTTTGGGGCTCCGAGAGGGAACCCAAAATCGACGGTGGGTCTGCCGCGATCGGAGCTTGCCGACTGTGTTGAACCAGGTAGTCTCTCGTCTCCGGACAAGAAGGCTCTCTCAGTTCTGGCCGGTCGAACAAGCTACTTCACTTCCTCTACTGCGACAGAGGCGTTTCTACGTGTCTTCGGACACCGTATTTGAATACCCCTTCGGTCCTCCTGGGGTTTCGACCTCGACGAGGACTGGAATGAGTCGGAGGACGGTATCGGCTCTCTCCTGTCAGGTGTCGATCAGCCCCACCCAGACGACGTTCACAGTGGCGGCAGACCCTTACCTACAGTATGAGTTCGTAACCCTCCTCGGGGGAGGGGGAAAACGTTTTCCTCCTGACGATACGTTTTCCCAGGCTCTGAGAGGCCATCGCCGTAAGGCGATGGCTGCTCCTTTTCTTCTCCAACTGCTAGTTCCGCTGGGAAGGCGAGCCAGTATCCAATTCCTCCCCCATTCCCTCTCTCCTTACGGCTACGAGGGAAAGGGGAGGGATCCTACAGAGATTTCTCTGTAAGATCCCACGTTAGGGGCTGCGCTACCGGGGGGACCTTCGGGTCCTACCTGACGTAAGCCCCGGTTGTTGAGGAGGATCCTGCCCCTTTCTCGATTCCTACGGGAATCGAGAGGAACCACCAAGCCGATATCGTTTGACGAATTCGGTTGGGGGGTTTTCGCAGAGTGCTTAGAATTCTACGGAATTTCTAGCGCACTCAGAGTGTTCGAGTTTTTTACGATCTCCAAACACTTAGGCGAGACCACGGTCCAAAGTGAGCGAGAATCCCCGATAATTGTTACACGATAATCGGGAACCTCTCTTATGCTCGAATTCCTGTAATTTCTAGCATTTGGAAGAAGACTGCTGCTGAAAGAAGAGTATCTCACAGTAGGCGTTTAACCTGGAATAGAGAAGAACGGACGGGAACTTCCAGTTTGGCTTGAACTATCGTCTTCGGTATTCTGTTCACCATTGAAGCTTTCTTTTGAAAGACTTCTCCTTCACTCTCTGACTAGAGAACGAAGGTGGTCGATCTCCAATCCTTATTCTCATTCCTCGAGGGGGAAAAGAATTTAGGATGGAGGTCGTCGGTACAGAACCTACAAATATACTACGTATATTACCCTCGCGACATGATTCTTTTAACAGTTGAATTGTCCGGGGGGTAGGCGCATACCGTAGTTAAACTCTACGGTTTGTGACCGAGACGAATTGTATCTAATTGAACTGTAACTCGGGGTTGCCTGCAACCTCCCAGCAGTTATCAGTTTCGATTTTAGATACTTGGTATTGTCATGACAACACCAAATCAGCTTTAGTATTTACCGAATCCGTTTCGGTTAAATATAATTGCCCGAGCGTATTCTTTTATGCTCGATGGTTCTAGCCGAACGCATTCCTTCGTGGAATAATGGATTACCTGGCAACTCAGGATGACGAGTCACGAGAGCTACTGCGTATTGAACTGCCTGATAGCGGCTCAGTATCAGCTAGGTCTCGGAGATGCACGGTCGGTTACGTCTCTCTCTCCCCTGGTTTGATTGACTACCGAACCGTATCTCTGCCTAACAATCATGGACTTAGGTCTCTGATTAACGGGGATTCTCGCAATAATGAAGGACCATCTACTGCTGTGACGCTCGATTTCATCGCCTTCGACATTGCGAGAATTTTTAACAGAGATATCTCTTGGACTCTTTCATCTTTCTGTTTACCGCACGGTAACAGAAGTCTGTACTAGTCAACCGCTGCATCGCACCGCGATAATGCGAATGATTTTTTGCAGACATCTGAGTTTGTCTTCAAAATATCTCGTATTCGTAGGTGTGCAATATTCATTGCTCGCCCCGAATTAACAGATATGTCAGAAGACATCGCCTACTCTCCGACCTGACAGCTCTACTTCCAAATGTTCAGCCCATGAGAAGCAGTTCTTCAGGCAGTATTTCCCTGTCTTCATTACTGAAAAGCGCTCCGCTTTTATTGCAACTACGATCCTCACCGGACAGCAATGAATAGCGGTTAGCGTTCTCAGTCTTTGTAGCACAGGTTCAGAATCTGAGAATCCTTCTCTCGGTTCAGCTGTGAAGACGTAGGTTGCATTTCTGTACACCTTCGTCTTCAACGACACAGTGTTGTTTCTCCTTAGCGAGAATCAACTATACTATGAGTTATCTTGCCATCAAGGACCTCGGTCTCTAGAAGGCAAGTGACTTTCGCCTGTTGGGCACATGCCTTAAGAGAGTCATCACCTTGCCTTCTGGCATCGGTGACGAACAAATTATTTGTTTAGTCTCTTGGCATAACCCTTTTAAGGCGAAGGTCACGTGACTTGCTCGGGTGCTTGGACAACTTGCCTCCTACCGAACGCAGTCAGTCGGCAGCTGTCGGAGCGCCCAAGTCTGTTACGAACTTCGCTGTGGACTTAGTTCGGTTGTTCCATAACAATCTTTTCTTCGTCCTAACGGCTTGTCACAGTACCCATACCATCGACACCCAACATTGAGTGTCGGTGTCCTATCCACTTACCGAGAACAACAACTTCGCTGCAGACGGATAGACCAGTATGGGTACAGGACATCACCGAAGTTGAGAAGAGGGATAGGTCATACGACCATTCCCTTCTTTTCCTCTGAGGTAATTGCATGACTTTTCCTGCGAAGTCAAGCATCCAGGGGATGGGGATTCGTGACGCTCGATTTCGTACCGAATTCGTAGCGAAGACTCTGAACCCTTCGGTTCCTGACGATCGGTTAGAGTCCTTCACAATCCCCTCCCTAATGGACTTCACCGCCTTCGATGCGAAGGAGATGCTGCTTTGTCCTGTGAAAGCGCGACCGCGCTTTCTGAAGAAACTCGACATCCCAGGCTGAGTGTTGAAGACTCTTCGTCAGCACCAAGATGACCTAGAAGGACACTCCCTCGAGTTACACAAGAACTTCTCCGTGGCGCAGGTACTGAAGGCAGGGGTCTGGTACAACCAGACCACCGGCACCTCCTTCTACCTTTTGGATATTGCCCACAGGTCCTTGGATCGTTTTCCTTAGGACCCGTGGTGGCTGCTCAACACGTTGTCTAGCTAACCCAGACCCTAGCAGGCTGAACAGCATCGAGTCCTGGTGTGACTGTAAGAATAGATAAGTGAATGAGAGAGTGACTGGCTTCTCTTCCTATCTTTTTTCTCCCCCTCTACCTGTGGGTAGAGGGATACGGTCATCACCTTGCTGGATAAGGACGAGATGCCGGTGAGCTACTCGACAGAGCCCCATCCTATCCCTTTCACTAGGGATGGGAGCGAATATCCACCACTTCCTCCTACAAGGGGGGGGAAGTGGATGCCAACAAGAGACAAACCATAACTTTATGTTGCCTCTTGCAAATAGGAACTTGTTCTTGTTTGCTGGTACGAAGAGATACGCTTGCCTCTCTCTTAGTACTTGGTCCAGAGGTCTGACCATTGATCCTGCGGTGCACACCCCGATCAATCGGACAGAGGCTTGGATCCCTCCCTCGCTCTTACGACCAGGGAGGCATTCCAAGGTTGGGCGAACACCAGTCTGTTCACAAAAGACTCAGATTCCTCCCACCAAGAAGTGAGTCTTCCTATTGTAAAAGGACCGAAGGTTTGTATGCCGTGTCGGAACAAATGACAATTTGTCCAAAATTGCATTTTTCCTAACTATACAAACCAACCTGGGTCCTTTTACACATAGCCCCACCTCATGCCACCCCTCACTCTGCAGTTTTTGCTTGGGCCAAAAGCAAAAGTGATTTGTTTACCTACCAGTCGCGCGCGCGCGCCTGTCGGACAAGCAGTTAACTACCGAACCCCTTGTTCGAAAGCTTACGACCTATCCAGCTGCCGCTAGTACCTTCCTATTGTAAAAGGACCTCAGGTTTGTATAGTTAGGAAAAATGCAATTTTGGACAAATTGTCATATTCCTCCCACCAAGAAGTGAGTCTTCCTATTGTTAAAGGACCGATGGTTTGTATTACGTATCGGAACAAATGACAATTTGTCGAAAATTGCATTTTTCCTAACTATACAAACCTGAGGTCCTTTACATATAGTCCCTCCTCATGCCACCCCTCACTCTGCGTATTTTGCATGGGCCAAAAGCAAAAGTGATTTGTTTACCTCCCAGTCGCGCGGCGCGCGACTGTCGGACAAGCAGTTAACTACCCGTTCCCCCTCCCCTTGCTTCGAAGCTTACGACCGTTCCAGCTGCCGCTAGCTACTTCCTATTGTTAAAGGACCTCAGGTTTGTATAGTTAGGAAAAATGCAATTTTCGACAAATTGTCATATTTTCTAATTGAAGTTTATATTATTTGCTGTTTTCCAGGTTTTAAGTGGAACTTACCATTAAGAAACATAGGAAAAATCATGATTAAGTATAAATTATGTCATTTCATAAACATACAACTAAGTGGAACTAGATATTGTGGCTATCATGAGTGTCTGTTGAAAATGAAAGAGGCAACTGCAGTAAAGATTATTTCTTGAAATGACAAAACTATTTTTAATAATTAATATTTGAAGATTATCCATTAACCATTTGAGATTCCAATGATGCATTGATGAGTTCAGCCTCAGAGATTCTCATGGTGGATTATTGTATTAATATTAAATTATTTTTTTGAACAAAGTCATTGTGTCTTTATACTGTCAAAGTTATGAAGGTCATCTTTTTGTATGGTACATTATTTTCATCCTTGGTGAGTAGATACTTGTCCCTATATGTTAATTGTAATCTGCAGATATAGGTAACTGATATATTCCTCAGATATTCCATGACTTTTTTGGCTTTCTTACTGGTCTTTGTCCTGCTGCAGTACTTCATATCTACGTACTGCTTTTCTCATAAACAGCTCCTTGTTCTCTCTCATCAGACATCTTTCAGCCGCTTCCTTATTATATAATATGATCTTCCCACCACACGATGGTCATGAAGGTCAGCACCTTTTCAGAATCTGCACTTCCTTTGTCATGACCCACATTTGTTGTACAGAGTAATGCAGGAATTATGTATCCATCACAGGTTTTTGTTCCTTGTTAATGGGATATTTTTTTTTTCCAGTCCCTCCCTAGTTTATTATTATTAATAGGGCTTAGTTTTTCCAGACCTCTAAGTCTTAAGTAGACTCTTCTTGGGCTGGTTACATCCCTCCCTAGGACATTCTTGAAATTTAATATATATATTTATATAAATCACAAGAGGTGTCAGTCGCTGAACCTTCTAAGGGATCTTCCTCAAAGTATACAGTGGGAGGGTAATCATTTAGTCGATCTGCTATACCTACATTACTACTATAAATATTGTCATCTTTAACTTTTAAAGACCATATTACACTTTTGAGTGATTTCCTGCTGTTCACTTGTGGAAGAGTACATTGGTATTTTCTTTTGTTATAGATGCAGTTCTATCATCTTCTGATTGTTATAGATGCAGTTCTATCATCTTCTGATTGTAATTTTGTAATTAATACACACCTTCCTGCACTCTAACTTTTTGTACATTATCAGTAAGAAACTTTTTTTTAATACTCAAGTCTTTGTCTCTGAATGTACTTAGGTTATGGAGTATCACCAGGACCTGAAGTATTACTATGAAGATAGTTATGGCACGCCCCTGAACTTGGAAACTGCTTGTGAGACCATGAACAACATCTACAGACATTTTCGGTAAGTTTGAGGGCGTGACTTTGATTGAGTATCCTCTGAATGCTTAGTTATAGCTATTGTTATCTTTTAGAATATTTGCTTCATTCTTCAGTATTAATTTTTTTAAGGATATGATAAATATTAATACAGGCAGTCCCCGGGTTACGACGGGGGTTCCGTTCTTGAGATGTGTCGTAAGCCGAAAATCGTCGTAAGCCGGAACATCGTCAAAAATCCTAAGAAAACCTTACTTTTAACGCTTTATGTGTATCATAAACTATGTAAACTGCATTATTATTGCATTTTTCATTAAAATAAACCTTCAAATATTGATTATTTTGAATTTTTGGTGTCATATTTCTTCTGCCAGATGAGCGTTGTAGGCGTCGTAACCCTTGAAATAATTTCTGATGAATATAATTGAAAAGTGCCTTAACCTTGGAACGTCGTAAGCCGAACACGTCATAACCCGGGGACTGCCTGTACAGTACTGCTTAAATTTAATACAATGTATGTAGTAGTGATGGTTTAGCAAAAGGATAAATTAATTTTATACTGCTGCTTTTATTTCAGGAGCACAGTTATCACAGGAAAAGCTGCTCCTCAAGGAATTTTTAACTTTGCCCATGACAAGACAATTTTCCAGGTAATGTAAATGCATTGTTGAAAATCTGTCTTCAAAGGTTTTTAGCATTAGCATGTACTGAGCTAAATTACCTCTTGGTTATCAATATTTGTCCATTTAGGTTATTCTAAAAGGTCTTTACGATGTCCATTTCATTCCCAGCTGCATTGCTTTCTGCATTTTACTTTTCATGCAGTACCTTCGATCTCAACTTGCCACTCAGATTCATATTCTTACTCATTTAAAAACAGCCTTTGGTACTTGGTCAGCGAAATGGGATTGTAAATTAAAAACAGCCTTTGGTACTTGGTCAGCGAAATGGGATTGTAAAATATGATTCAGTAGTCAGGTTAAACAACTTAACCTTTTTACATTTTGGGGGATCTACAACTTATCTATGGTAAAACACACCTTATTTTAGCTTACGTATTGTATTTGAACTTGGAGATATGTATAGTTTTTTTTTGTGCTGACTGTTACAGTGCTACAATACTTTCACGATGATTGGTTCCAGAACCCACCGCGGAAATGCAAAACCCCTTTTAAGAACGCTTATAATTGCTCGTAACGGCCAAATACCATGTATGTACCCCTTAAACTAAAGTGCTTATAACTGCTTATTTTAACTGTTCACTGCCTAATTTGATTTGAAAAAAAGCAAACTTGTGATAATTTTAGAGATACGGCCCATAGAAAATTTCACAAATTGGTGAAAGTTTCCGCAGAAACATGAAAAATATGTTCCACAAAAATTTGCAACAAGGTGAAGCACTAAAAAGTGGGATAGCACTGTATTTTATTTTGCATATAATGCTAATTTAGGTTTCATTTGTAATCTGAATAAAAATGTACATCTAAAATGAAAAACAATGAAACTATAGTCAGAATGATGTGCTGAAGATATGTATGTTGAAAAACAGCTATTGCATCTGGAAAAGTGTAAAGAAAACCAATGATATGTAACAATTGTTGTAATAAATTTTATGTTTTTGCAGGTTTTAACTCGTTTGGGAATATTCAAACCATCCCAGCACCTGCGGCATGATAACTTTGCAGAAATGAAGGAGAGAATATGGAAAACTAGTTATGTGTCACCTTTTGCAGCCAATTTAGCCGTTGTTTTGTACAGGTAATGATCTGTCTGCTTTAGTTTTGGTTACTTCCAGCTTTTCAGTTGGTTTATATCAGCACTTATTCACCTTAGGCAAATTCTTTAGGGATATATTTAATTATTTTTCCATTACTTATCTGGAAAAATGATTCCAGTTAGTGGCTTAATAGAATTTCAGAAAATGAGTATTGTGACTGTTTTATTGTTCATGGTGTTTTAAACAAGTTGCTTACATGGCCAGATGGTTCTTTGCATGGCCAGATGGTTCTTTGCAGTTTCGACAGTTATTATTTATATAATGATGTGTAACTCAAAATTTCTTTGTCCTCTTACAGAAACATCAAAATGCCATTCAGGCTTGCTTGAGATCTGTTTTATTTCATTTAGACATTATATAGTGAATTATAGTAGCATACTCTGAATAAATGTTAAACAACAGTTGTTCTTTTAAAATATAAAGCTCAGAAGTTCAGTTTAAGCATGAAGTGAACGTACATAATTGCAATCACAAACTAAGTGTATGTACAAAGAGTACAACATATGCATGTTAGCAACGTTTTAATTTTCCTTGGATACATATACTACTAGCTTAGCACTGAAGCACATCAGCTGGTTCATGGTAAACAAAGGAATGTCAGACACAGTTTTAAAGTACGGTACTCTATGTGTACTTGTGTAACATGATGTTTATTATTATTGAAGGCAGACAGGAGGCAGGAGTCAGAACTGGAAGTTGAAGAAGTGCTTAAACTACTTGATAATTTTACAGAATATTTAATTTAATTATGGTTTATGTGTGGGGTCTGGTGATTAAGACTTAAAGATACCTGAAAATTAGGTAATTTGATGTTTTCTGTACATTAATGAATATTAGTTAGTGACAATTAGAATGCAAAGTGTAAAACAGTAATAGTACTGTACTACAGAGAAAACCAAAACGAGTGAATTCACGGAAACTATGAAGTATGAAGACACTGGTTTGTTAGTAGTATCTAAGAGGACAAAACAGAAGAAAATCGTTTAATTAAATTTACAGATAGCTTGAAACTGTAAGAAATGCTAAGGAAATGGCCACTATATCCCAACCTGAAACCCATAACCAACCTTCCTTTGTTTTTGTTTTTTTTACTAAATGGATTTCTTTTCTTTTATGCAGCTGTCTCCTAGGATCTACTACAAAGTGGGAACTTTCTTCGAAGGTCAGCCTATACCAATTCCAGGAAAGTGTGAAAGTGTGTTGTGCTATTGGGAAGAACTGCAACCTTGGTTTGATCATAATTTTCAAACCTGTAATCTTAATAAATTATGCATGATTCATGATGAATTGTAATAGACCTGGAAATAGTATGGTAGTAAGTACTTAAGTGTATGTATTTTCTTAGCAATGACTGATATAGTGTTTTATCAGTATTAAATATAACAACATTCCAGAATAATCAGGAATGTTATGTAACAGGTTTTAGTCCGAGGTAAATTATTTTGATGGGAATACATTACCTAGTTTGTTTAGAATTGAGAAAATTATATTTATGTATACTTGAAACAAATGTGCTATTTGTGCTTTTTTGGTCATATAATTATAATGACTACTTAAAACTGAATACTGTATACCCCAAAGCCTAGTAAAAGTTTATTTAAATTTTTCTCTTCAGGGTTATGATAGCTATGATTTATGGCTTTCTGGTCTTTACGGTTTCTGATTCATTGATTATGCCATAAAAATTAATCTCGCCTGTCCTTTCTCAGAATTCTTGTTAGATTTCAATGCTGTTTTCTGAGCATATAATGCAAAAAAAAAAAAAAAAAAAAACTTTTAAACTATAGGTACCAACTTACTATAAAACTGGACTTCTTGTAACCTTGCAGAGTGCTTTGTTGATTTCAAAATGAGCATGATTTTTCCATGAAAGTACAGACTTTAAAAGGAATTAAAAAAAAACTTGTGTTGCATTATGTTGTTGAGAGATAGTTATGTCTAGGCTGTGCCATCAATGTTACTACTAAGGATATACTTTGCTGTGTATGCCATTGCATTACCAAATACTGGAGTTCGTTCGTTGTTATGTACCTGAAGTGCTTTTCACTGATGACTGTACACAAATAGTATTTTGCGCTCCAGCCCTATAAAAGTATTGTGTGACAACCATGTGATAGTTATTTTTTTATTTGAATAGTTAGTGTTATAGCTATAAATATAAAAACTAATTTGGTTATCCTTGCTTGATAGCTTGTTACTAATGCCTTCCTTAGTTTTGAGTGGTCTTCGAGTGAATATGTACCTGCTTTCAAAAGCCAGCCACTGTGATTCTCACTAGCATAAATATGCACAACATGAGTAATCGTTTGCACTTTCTTGTTCTAAGAGGGCATATCTTGAGGATCCGTTTCATTTGGTGACATCAACCTTTTGCATGGGGGGCCTTTAAAGACCTCTCAATTTCCTTATCTGAGCCAAGACACGAGAAGAAAATGTTCTGACATAATGTCAGAAGAAGTGTGTTGAAGTATGCCTTCGATAAATGTGACAATCAGTTAGCTGTCAGTATAGTGTAAGATATAAAATTTCAATTTTTTGTTCATCAACCATGTTACTTAAAAGGCTGAAGATAGGAAAAAAATATGAGGTAACTTAAGATATAGAAGCTTAACCACTTGCAAACACTCAAATGTAAACAATAATATGATGCTACAATAAAAAGTGGGAGGAGAATGTCACCAAGGTGATCACAAAACAACTCCAAAAGAGGAAGGAAAGAGAAATGGCTTTAATCTCTCAGGAAAAGCAAGGACAGACTAAATACAGGAAGAATGAGTGTGATATGCATGTGCCAACTCACCAAGCTTTGAAATGTGAGATCCATATAGATGCACAAATAGGTTGTGTAAAAAATTAATGCTTTACAAGTTTTAAATATCTTATTTTGTTGATATTTTTCATGATTCAGGGTGATGTGTAAAGATTGTTAACACGTTTAGATGACTCATCATAGTCTGTAGTTACTCCTTAACTCTTGTTTAGCTGATTTTCGTCATCAAAAATGTATTATTATTCCAGATGAATATTAATTCCAGATAAGAAGAATGAGGAAGTACTTCGATCATTCTTGAAATATGCTTTTTGCGTTTAACTGGTTACTGGTGATCGCTTACTTTGTATATATGGATTGTACATCTCTTATTTTGTTCTTTTTAATTTATTGCTTTCATCATGATAAAAATGTGAAGTCAAATGTACTGGAGTGTTCCTTTCCATTAAATAAGTTTATGAATTGGTGTATTTTTGTTACCTTCACATTAACAATTGATTGCATGATACATTCTCTGAAGTTGTAAGGTCAAGTTCATACATGGATACAAACAACCTATCTTTCAGTAAGCCTTATCCTAGCAGTGCATTATTGCTGAATGATTGTCATAAGCGTATAAAATGAAACCTATTTTTATTCTCAATTTTCCATTCAGAGGTGATTAACCTCATAGGTCATAGAGTTTGGCCTAAATTTTATATTCCATTCCATATATATGTATATATCAATATACAGTACAGTATGTTTTACACCAAGTGAAGAACTGAATAAAATTATGTACTTTACTTTTTAACATGACCTTGCCTTTATATATAAATATATATAATAATTAATAATATATAGCTATATTATTATATATATATATATATTAATATATATATATCAGTTATATATATATCTATATATAATATATATATAATATATAATATAGATATATATACAGTATAATATATATATATATAAAGGGCACTTACTATGGGTAAAATAATGTTAACTTAAATGTAAACAGGTATACGTAGTATTGTCATATCGCATAATAAACTGTATAAAAGACTAGTTTATTATTTTGTGACTAAGAGTTACTATGCGAAGGAAAACTATCGTTTCTTATCCTAAAAACTGTATGATAAAGCAACGTGTCTTCTTGTGTGACAATAAATATCATATGTCTACTTAAGAAAGAAAGAAGAGAGGGTGTTTATCGATATTTTCATTATAATTTCTTGCCGTTGAAATGTAGTACAGGGCAAAAAGAAAACAAAAGATCTGGTCAAACATCCTACGTTTTATTATGTGAAGTTAGAAGAAAAAGAAACCAAATGTCCAAACGTATGGCAAAATTGAGATTAAAATAAGTGGAAAGTACTGAAGTGTGTGTAAAAGTCAAGGGAGAAACTTGGGATTTTTTCGGAGACATGGGTTGGAGTGCACATGGGATTGTTGAGCCAAATCTCTTGTATGAAATGAAGTGTGAATTTTGAATGCAAAAAAAAAATAATAATAATAAAAGCTGAAGCTGGTAAGGTCAACTATGGATAGATTATGAAATTCAGGGGCAAGCCCCAAGCACTGGGACCTATTAAGATCAACTAAGCACAGTATATGTGGCATAAGAATAGGTACATGAAAAGGGTGAGATGTGTAGTATGGATAAAACAGTGGAACAAATAATGGCTAGTACTACGTATGGAAGAATGAATGGGTCTGATTGTTTTTGTATTTTAAGGTGGTTTGGTCATGTGGGAATAATGGAAGGCTACAGACTGGGAAACCCGTGTAACATATTTATAACAATATGGACGGCACAATGACTTAAAAAGGATCGTACAGATGTTATGACAAGTACTGGAAATGATACACCAGTTTTTCCAAGCCAGCAGGTTTGACATGATGCTGATGGGTATTTGGGAAATTATAAATATTGGTTTCATCCTCGAATTAGCAGCCAAAATATGGCACTGACCATTGTCTTTTTTTATAATCTGTAGAAACACCCCCTGTTCAGAGAAGTGTCTTCTGCTTGCGTGTGTATATTAGTATATGTGTGTTATTTAAGAATTTATCATTTTATCCGAGGTATAACTGATTTAAATTTCAAACTAATGCTATTTACACAATATTAGAATTAATGCAGCAACCCTCATCGCTTTAGGTACGACAACGGTCACCAGTGAAACGGGGGCGATCGCATAACGAAAACATGTTTGCAACGTCTAAGGGATGAGTCAGGTCGTAAAAACGTAGTACGGGAGAGGGAACAAAATAGAAAGGGGGAGGGGCAGGGGGTAAGGAACGATTGGAGGGGGTTGGGGAAGGAAGTGGCCGTTGACAACATTGATTGATCCGTGGCCCTAGACACGTGGAAATGGATACGTGGTGGTAGGTTCTAGCCCAATATATACCGCCGTAAAGTCTTCCAGAACCCACAGAGGTTTTCGAAGTGGATCGTCGACGTTTAGCCACAGGAGATTCTAGCATATATATTCCGAGTTGAGAAACGTTAACCACAACAGATTCAGCTATATATTCTGAAGCAGATTGTGATCGCATAGGACACCGAGTTTATTCACGAACTGGTTTTTGGCAAGTGACGTGAAAGAAAACCTCTGGAAAAGTGCTCGGACGAAACCAAACCCAAGTTTTGTGTATATATTGAACAATGGGTCTCATTCTGACTAGAATTCTCTCTTTGATACAGAGCAAAAAACCCTGTAGGATATTAATGGGTAAGAATTATTATTATTATTATTATTATTATTATTATTATTATTATTATTATTATTATTATTATTATTCTGTGTGTAAGGATAATTGGTATAAAATTTCGTTTTTTTCCAGTTTTGACGAAAAAAAACGTAGGTATAATATTGTTAGCTACCTTTGGTTGATAGGGAGCTATAGGCTACTGGTTATTTTATTCAGTTAAATTCTATAAAATCATACTTGCATTTCGTCATAAGAGCCAAACAAAACCATGAATACTCATTGAGAATAATTCACAATTACGTTACTACGATGAAAATCTGCACAATAGCCTAACTAATTATGATTTGATATATTTAACGGTGATGTTACGATACGTCATTGTATATGAATACTGAATACTAGGCATTTCCTATCTACTGCACTGTGTCAATTAAGTCTTACCGTTACTTGAAGTTTTTAATCATCTTGGTCTTATGAAAATGCTAAGCTACTAAATACTAAACCTAATTATCATTCACTTGCAATAATTACAATTTCGTAAGAACGCTCAGTTTTTATACTAATAATTTTCTCTAACATAATTCGTTTTCTTTGATAGTCGGTCTTGACGGCGCAGGGAAGACTACGATACTCTACAAACTAAAATTGGGGGAAATTGTGACTACGATTCCAACAATTGGTGAGTTCATGTAGAATAAAGCCTCATAAAAGGAATGAAAGATTAAAATAAAGAGTGGCATACGTCACAGTGACACAGCTGAAGAATATGTCCCATTACTTATCGATAAAAAGTGGTCAATGTCACAGTGACACAGTTAAAAGGATAAAACATTGTAACATTATAATCGATCTTTTTCTCCAGGTTTCAACGTCGAGACAGTGGAGTACAAGAACATAAGTTTCACAGTGTGGGACGTTGGCGGCCAGACAAAGATTCGTCCATTGTGGAGGCATTACTTCCAAAACACCTCCGCCATCATCTATGTAATAGATTGCAACGACCCCGAGAGACTAGCAGAAGCGAAGGAGGAATTAGACATCTTGGTGAGTAAGACTCAACTCGACTAGATTATGAATTGCTAAGACTTATTGAATTACTATCTTTTTTTATGGTGCCGAACCCTGTCGTATCCTGAATTTCCCCCTCTGTCTATCACTTTAGAAACAAAACACGTATACAAATATATTGGCAATGTTCTCGGTTTTGCTGTTCACATACAAAGCCATTCTTGCTACTGCTTCTTAGTACTATCAAAGCCATCAGTAGGGAAACTATTTAATAATAGTTATATCACGACTATGGCGATAAAAACGGAAGTTATCATTCATAAATGGTAAAAAATTGATTTCCTTTTACCAAAAAAATCACCGATAATGCAAAGAAAAGAAAACACTATTCAAAATAACAGTAAAAAATTAACTATGTAATGACGATTTCATTAATACAAAAAAGTGACGATATTCAAAATAACAATAAAAAAAATAACTACTCTGCAATGACCATTTCTTTAATACAAAAAATGTGACGATATTCAAAATAACAGTAAAAATTAACTACTCTGCAATGACGATTTTTAATAATAATAAAAAAAAATTAACTTCAAAATAACAGTAATAATTAACTACTCTGTAATGACGATTTCTTTAATAATAATAAAAAAGGTAACACTATTCAAAATAACAGTAAAAATTAACTACTCTGTAATGACGATTTCTTTAATAAAAAAAAAAGGTAACTTTTCAAAATAACAGTAAAAATTAACTACTCTGTAATGACGATTTCTTCCAATAATTCAATTTAATTTCATTCCTTCTTCAGTCCCAGGACGCAGAGCTCGAGAACTGCCCACTGCTCGTCATGGCCAACAAGCAAGACCTACCACAGGCAGCCTCGCCTTCTTTCGTCACAGACGCCCTCAACCTCAGAGACCTGAGACGCCCCTGGTTTGTCCAGGCCACCTGCGCTGTCAACTCCACGGGCATCTACGAGTCCCTAGACTGGCTGGCAAAGGAAGTTTCGAATTAAAAGGGAAATTTTTTCTAGGATATCGACTGATTTACAACACTATTACTCTTTAGGCTTATAGTACTCTGCGTGCTGTCTTGTTCAGATTCTAGACCTATAAATGTATTATTTTGTACTAATAAAATACACCTAAGCCAATGTTATTTTCTAATACCCTGGCAAAGGAAGTTTCGAAATAAGGGGAAAATTTTTCTAGGATTTCGACTGGTTTACAATAATATTACTCTTTAGGCTTATAGTACTCTGCGTGCTGTCTTGACCAGATTCTAGACCTATAAATGTATTGTTTTATACTAATATAAGACTCTTAAGTCATACACTTAAGCCAATGTTATTTTCTAATACCCCGGCAAAGGAAGTTTCGAAATGAGGGGACAAATTTTTCCTGGTATTTAGACTGATTTACAATAAAATTACTCTTTTAGGCTTATACTCTGCGTGCGTGTTGTCTTACCCAGATTCTAGACCTATAAATGTATTGTTTTGTACTAATATAAGACTCTTAGGCCAATGTTATTTTCTAATACCCTGGCAAAGGAAGTTTCGAAATAAGGGAAAAATATTCTCTGGAATTTCGACTGATTTACAATACTATTACTCTTTAGGCTTATAGTACTCTGGGTGTTGTCTTGCCCAGATTATAGATCTATAAATGTATTATTTTGTACTAATAAAATACACTTAAGCCAATATTATTTTATAATACCATATACCTTAGTTTTTATATATAAAACTACAATATATACGTACAGTCAAGTAGACAGATAACGTGATTGGTACGAATAAGGAGCGGGGATCAAGACAATTCGTTTATCTACCCAGATAAAGTTGATAATAAAACTGATAAAGGGAGATAAGATTATATGGTGCAAGAACTACCTTTTTTTTATTGTGAGAACAAATCTTACCCTGATATATATACATGGAAGAGTGACTGGCCCATTTTAAAAGAGGTCTAAGATATATGCATGCCATATAACCCGGACTTTTATATATTAGTATTAGTAATATAGTACTATGTAGAATGATATGTAGAGGTCTGGAATGGGTATGTATAAGTGAAAGTTTGTGGACTGGTAAAGGAATTCGAAAGTGTTTGTAAGAAAAGTTAAAAATGGACGTTAGCAATGAAAGTTAGTATGGATGGTGGGAGAAAGGAATGGAATATAGAATTTAGGTCAGAAACACTGGGACCTAGGCGGTCATTCAGCGTTGGAAAGGAAACAGAGTAGATAGGTTTGAAAGCTGTAACAGGAGGAAAACCTCAAAGCAGTTGCACTATGAATCAACTGTTAGGAGAGAGTGGACAGCAAGATGGAAGATAATATGAATGGAGGTACAGTAAATGAAAGGGTTTGCAGATAAGGGCCATTTGGGTAGGTATTTCATGTGTATTTGTACTAAATGGATGACGGTAGGATGAAAGGAAGGAAAGTTATATACTTTTTATGATCGCACTTCTGCATATACATCATGGTGTGAGAAACTGCTATTGTAAAGGAAGTAGCTAAATAGCGCAGGCTACTAGATGACCCCCCATCCCCGCCCCCCAAGAAAAATCTCTCATTTAACTGTCAATTACAATATACGTACAACTACATCAAGAGCGAGAGTGATTTAGTATCGACTTATATGCTGGCGCGCAAAAGAGCCTTAGTAAAAGGAGTGTCCTAATGCTATATAAATACACACACACACACACACACACACACACACACACACACACATATATATATATATATATATATATATATATATATATATATATATATATATATATATATATAAAACAGTTTCTACACCTACAAAAAATATACTTATACAGTTCATAAAGAACCCCATACACTGAACGCCCACCAACCTAGTTGCGCCACCACGTCACACCCACTCACACACACACAAATTTAGAAGGTATGAAAAAGAAAGTTAATCGATAACAAAAACGTAGCCACTGCTAAAAGGGTCTTGCGTGGACATGGCCAACGTGGCCTACCAGGTTAGACGTCACCCAAAGCCACATCGCCCACAGCTCAATACTCTCTGCCATGATTCTTGCAACTTCTGACACAAATGGTGCAACTGGCAGTTCAATATACTCTGTGACTCACTGCAACGCTCGAGATAAAAGTCTTACTGCATGAAATCACCCAATTTCACAGTTAGGCTGATAGGATGTGACTGGTTAATTCATTAAGGCTACGGTTAGGCTGATAGGGAACGACTTCTTAATTCATTAAGATTCTACAGTTAGGCTGATAAGATATGACAGGCTGATTCATTAAAATTTTACAGTTAGGCCGATAGGATATGACTTTGATCGCTTTATTGTCTTTTCTCTGGAACCGACTGCTGTTAGGTTAAATAAATACACACACACACACACACACACACACATATATATATACGCGAACAGTTTTCGCTGAATTAGCGCATTATCATATAGTTTTCTATTAGGCAGACTCAGTCTCTAATTAATAATATCCTGTACCGTATACATAATATATGAAAATGCCCAGTGAATTCTATTACAATCATTATTTAAAAAAATGCTTATGACACAAAATATTTCATATGAATGTGACGCAAATAACCCGAAAGGCAAAAGGAAACACTGTAAAACGGACTTAGGCCCGCTGCCTTGTCAAAGTTTCATTACATAGCATTTTTGTTTTCATTCTTGAAAATTCAACAAGCGACTATACCGAACGTGCCAAATATGTGAGAGAGAGAGAGAGAGAGAGAGAGAGAGAGAGAGAGAGAGACTGGTAGTTTACAACATCGTTTCTGTGGCATCAAGACGTATCAGGAGTTTTGATTCAACTGCGGGATACTGTTGCTGACGATAAGCGGTTTACATAAGTGCTTGTATAATTAAACCAGTGCATCATTCGTCTCTGTGACTAACTTGAACAGAAATTAACTCTCTCTCTCTCTCTCTCTCTCTCTCTCTCTCTCTCTCTCTCTCTCTCTCTCTCTCTAGTAGGTGACATTTGTCACCACAACATTTAAATGTGAACCTAGACTATATACAGTTATGAAACAATATATTTATCATGTTTACAGTACATAAACTTACTGTTTCTATTAGCAAATATATTCGGACACTCACCCACCTATCTTTCTCAAGCCCTTTGTTATTTCATTCAGATTCTGGAACAATCCATAAGGAAAGTGAGAGAGAGAAAAAAAGAGATGTTCAGAAACGAACTTGTGAAGTGCGTCTACCTGCTACTCTGGATTTCGGTATGAGTAATTTCTAAGTCTATTAAACTTAATGTATCTGTGATGCAATTACAGTGCTGTCTTCATAAAATTATAATTAAGCAAAATCAATGTCTTAAAAAATACGTGTGTGGTTACTATCACAAATACAACTATAATGTCAAGGCAAATTTATGAGCTGGCAAAAGATTAAGATTGTTTTGGATACGACATACTATAAACTACTGTTTTTGTGTTTAGTGTATATATATATATATATATATATATATATATATATATATATATATATATATATATATATCTATATATATATATATATATATACACAGTGTGTATATGTGTACACGCTCGCATATGCACGTAGGAATACCATGGCCATTACATTTCAAATGCATGGTTCTAGGTAATTTACAAAAGACCAACACAAATATTCACCAATAATTCGTTATTCAGGCAAAACTAATTTACTTCAACAGGGAAGCAACAAGAATCTCCCTGAAGCATGCATGAAAGGGCCATTTAGACGTGAGTATCAGTGCTATGTTTCGTCTCTTGCGCCTAGTGTTTAAGTCTTCTCATGTCAATGAGAAAATATCAAAGAAAAAAACACTAACTCAAAACTATGAAATAGTGCGTTGATATATATATATATATATATATATATATAAGCGAATACCACAGGAAAATGATAGGCAGAAATCCAAGCACTTTTTTGTCTTTACTAAGACATTGTCATGGAACGAATGAAATACAGTTGGAAAGAAAGTTATCAGGTAAGCAAAAAACCTCAAGAATACCAGATGGTTAATTGTCGAAAGGGTAAAATCAAAGAGATGATCCAGGATTATCGGATATAACACGGTCTCATAAATGTGTGCTTTAAGTTATTTTTGTTTTGCTTAATGTCGTACTAAAGTTTGACTGGCTATAAACCATTCTAATTTTGTAATTAAGTTACTAACACTGGCATCAATAATTTTCCTACACCAGATCATTTCTCAGTTATTCATTCATTATGTGCTAGATTGGCACCAGGGCCGGGACACCAAATAAATCTATAGCTACCTGATGAACTGAATATATTAAAACTTGCTTTTAGACGCATACTTCACAACAGGAATCCTAGACCTATGGTCTGACACGTGAGCTAAACTCAGAATAAGGGAATCATATAACTAGATAAAGATAGATATGAGGCATAAAGGTTAATTATCATACATTTACCCCCAATTATTATATTAGTACGCTTGCTACCTGCTGATAGTACTAACACGGATACTATTATTACCCAGGAACTATCACGATAGAGGAACACGTTGTCCTGCCTTGCAGAAAGACGACTCCGCTACCTCCAGGGAAAGGTAAGACTACTGTCTTTATTTCCTCACTTTTTAATATTTGTTAATCGCTACGCTGACAGTCCTTCACTTTTTTTAATGCTTACACGCCAAAGATGTAGCTGTCAGTTTACTTATCTGAATAAACTAACAAAGTATAAAGAAAAGTATAAAGAAAATCTTCGGAGTGTCCTTGAATCAATACAAATCGTCTTGTTGTAGGTGAGAATACCACTTGGACTGACAAGACGACTTATAGTACCGTTAACCCTAGATTCATAGACCTATTCGTCACTCCAAAAGCTACTAAGGTGGAACCTCCCAGACCTGGACAGCTAGGTATGTATGTGCTAAAACTATTTTTACTTTTTTATTTTATTTTATTTCAGGGAGAATACCCGCGTCAAAGAAATCCTCTTTTATGAATGGCGTTGCAGAACTTGGGGGGGGGGGGGTGGGGGGAATATTAGCGCAAAGGAAAACACAGATTTGAGTATGAATGTGTCAATAAGTAATTACTAATTGTTCATTGTCAATGTATGCACATTATATATGTATATAATGTTTCTTATCTTTTGTTCATAGATTGCAACAAAAACATCACACTCGAAAACCTATCTACAGTTTACTGGCAGACGCCAAACTACCCGCAGATATATCCAGAGGGCATAACTTGCAAACTTCGCATCCAGGTGAGTATACCATCTAAATCTACAATTTCAAATACCCGTTTTCTATTTGGGTCAGTCTGCACCCTGTTAGAGGGAGGCAGATTTCCTCCCCTTGTTTTTTGTCATTATTATTATTATTATTATTATTATTATTATTATTTTATTATTTTTTTTTTTTTTTTTTTTTTTTTTTTTTTTTTGCTCTATCACAGTCCTCCAATTCGGCTGGGTGGTATTTATAGTGTGGGGTTCCGGGTTGCATCCTGCCTCCTTAGGAGTCCATCACTTTTCTTACTATGTGTGTACTAGGATCACACTCTTCTGCATGAGTCCTGGAGAGCTACTTCTCAAGACTCTAGTTTTTCTAGATTCCTTTTTTCAGGGTGATCTTGGGAATCGTGCCTAGTTCTCCTATGATTATGGGTACGATTTCCACTGGCATAACCCATATCTTTCTTATTTCAATTTTCAGATCTTGATACTTTATCCATTTTTTCCCTCTCTTTCTCTTCAACTCTGGTGTCCATGGTATTGCGACATCAATGAGTGATACTTTCTTCTTGACTTTGTCAATCAACGTCACGTCTGGTCTGTTTTGCACGTATACCCTATCCGTTCTGATACCATAGTCCAGAGGATCTTATTATTATTATTATTATTAAGTTTATATTATTATTATTATATTATTATTATTAAAGGCTGCCCTGTGGCAAAATAGTTATGTACTTTCCCCACTACTGCTAAACAGGTAAACAGCGATTTGGGAAATGGAACTATTATAGAAAACGGGGAAATACAGAAAGAGAAGATCGGTTATTGGAAAAACTGATAAATTAACAAAGTAATATATGAATAAATAGAAGTGTCGGTCAAATTCCCTTGAGCGTTAACATCAGGTATGACTAATTATATATTTATTTATTTACTTACTTATTTATTTATTTTTACAGTTCCCAAATCACCAACCAAGAGGCATCGCTATTCTCTCGATGGAAGTCCAAAGTATGATATTCACGATTGACAACGAACTTATATATTTATTTATTTACTTACTTATTTATTTATTTTTACAGTTCCCAAATCACCAACCAAGAGGCATCGCTATTCTCTCGATGGAAGTCCCAAGTATGATATTCACGACGGACAACGAACTCTGTCCTGGAGATCGTCTGACAATCGAGAGGCTCCCAGATGGACATATTGAGGCGTGAGTGATATCATCTATTTTCATTTATTTATTAGTCTTTCTTTTTTATTTTATCGTCGGGTGATTCAAAATTAAATAGCTGAACATAGCTACCTCCCTGGGTTGCCAAATTATTGGAACGCCCAGAAATACCAGTCAACACAGGAGGTAATTTATGCCTCTGAATAATTTTTTTTATAGTATGTTTAAAATTGCATATGAAGTTATGGAAATCAGAATTATAAGTAACTGAATTATTGGGCGAAAGGCTATGAATCTCATTCATGTACATGCATATTAAAATTATATATATTCATATATATGCATACATATATATATATATATATATATATATATATATATATATATTATATATATATATATATATATATATATATATAATATTTAATTGTTGGTATAAACCAAAAAAGAAAATACAACCCAGTTTGAAAAAAAAAATCAAAGTTCTTCGAAAGTTGATTTCAATGTTTTTAAGTTTATACTGAAATAATAAAAAATAATAATGAAAAAAAAAATAACAAAACCTTATCAGCAAGTTTTCAAAATAGTACAATACCACACATCAAGTTTAAGGTACAATGTACGTAAGGCTATACAGGTAGCAGCCAAGATGAGATGAATGAAAATGAGAAAACTGTATAATTAAAGGTCTTTATTTTCTTTCCCTTAGACTCTGCGGAAACTTAAGTGGTAGAACAATCCTTGTCGACGTCAGCTTACTGAGGACTCTCACATTCTCCACTACTCCTCATGACGGAGGTGCTAGCATAGGATTCAGAGTGGGAATCAAAGGTAAGACTTAAAAAAAAAAAAAAAAAAAACGCTATTTCGAACTGGGAAGATTGTTGCAACGCTGGCCCCAAGTTTTACTTCGAAGTAAATGTATTAAACTATAATAAACTTAAAAGTCTTATGTCATTTGCGAAAAAAATTTTATAATTCAAGTTTTACTTCGAAGCAAATGTATTAAACAATAATAAACTTAGATAATCTTATATCATTTGTGAAAAAAATTTTATAATTCAAATTTTACTTTGAAGCAAATGTATTCAACTATAATAAACTTAAATCTTCTTATATCATTTGTAAAAGAATTTTATAATTCAAGTTTCTCTTCGAAGCAAAGTATTAAACTGTAATAAACTTAAATAATTTTATATCATTTGTGAAAAAAATGTTATAATTCAAATTTTACTTCGAAGCAAATGTATTAAACTATAATATACTTAAAAGTCTTATGTCATTTGCGAAAAAATGTTATAATTCAAGTTTTACTTCGAAGCAAATGTATTAAACTGTAATAAACTTAAATATACTTATATCATTTGTGAAAAAAAGTTATAATTCAAGTTTCACTTCGAAGCAAATGTATTAAACTATAATAAGCTTAAATAGTCTTATATCATTTGTGAAACAAAAATTTTATCTTTCAAGTTTTACTTCGAAGCAAATGTATTCAACTATAATAAACTTAAATATTCTTATATCATTTGTAAAAGAATTTTATCATTCAAGTTTTACTTCGAAGCAAATGTATTAAACTATAATATGCTTAAATAATCTCATATCATCTGTGAAAGAGTTTTATAATTCAAGTTTCACTTTGAAGCAAATGTATTAAACTATAATAAACTTAAATAGTCTTATATAATTTGTGAAAAAAAATGTTATAATTCAAGTTTCACTTCGAAGCAAATGTATTAAACTATAATAAACTTAAATAGTCTTATATCATTTGTGAAAAAAAGTTATAATTCAAATTTTACTTCGAAGCAAATGTATTAATCTATAATAAACTTAAATAGTCTTATATCATTTGTGAAAAAAAATGTATAATTCAAATTTTACTTCGAAGCAAATGTATTAAACTATAATAACCTTAAATAATCTTATATCATTTGTGGAAAAATGTTATAATTTAAGTTTTGCTTCGAAGCAAATGTATTAAACTATAATAAACTTAAAAGTCTTAAGTCATTTGCGAAAAAAAATTTTATAATTCAAGTTTTACTTTGAAGCAAATGTATTAAACTATAATAAACTTAAATAATCTTATGTCATCTGTGAAACAAAGAGGTATAATTGAAAGGTACTTAGCTTTTGTTTACATTCGTAAAATGGGCTTATAATTTTCGAGACAAATCCTCGCATACATCGATTTAAGTACACTCACTTGCATAAATGTTCAGTATGTACGCACACCCAACTACACATACCACAAACACGCGAGCAGCAGACAGTTACGTAAATATGGAGATATCCTCAACTCATTCAAAGCTGTACCACTTGTCCAGTGAAGAAAAAATACTAATGATGAATCTGTGTGTGTTGGAGAGCATCGTAGTTGCTTTGGCAAAATCGGCATTTCATAACTATCACTTACTTAGTTCCTGATTCGTTTTTATTTCCGTTACAGGTTTCTTGCTGGGCTAAATATGAGACGTCAGCTAAAACATCACAAGACACTTGCGTTCCTCTACATTGCAACTTGCGCGCGCATATCTAGACCTACTTGCATTCATGAGCATGGACGTTACGTACCTACATCAACTACATGGAAAATTCTTTCGCTTTTATTAATTTTGTTAAAATAAGATTTATTCTGATAAAGAATCTGTGGTAATTATCGTTCCTGTTTTTTTTTTCATTTGTTGAGACTAAAAATGCGCCAAACGTGTATCCATAATACTGGGAAATAAAACTTTAAATAAAAGTTGAAAGTTAGTATCCTGAATATGGCTTTGGCTCTCTTAAATAAAGTGAAGGAATATATTAGAGTTTTATTGTTTGATCGGCTCCTATCGCTGCACTTTGCATCTAGTAGTTCCCTACATTCATAGATATACTTCTTTGCATAGTGGACTTCACTCGCGACTATATCAAAATCTGGCAATCTATATAGAGCGCCTACCAAATTCTGACCTTCCGTGCAGAGGTTCACTCATGACACTATCAAAATCTGGCAATCTATATAGTGCGCCTTTTTGTGACGTGGACATTTCTTCTAGCCTTACATATCAGTCATCAGCATCCATAACAATGAAAAAGGACAACCTGCTCCCCGGACTAAATTCAATTTCATTCAAAATGAAAATATGCACGAGTTCTCGTTTATAAATAATCTTTAGATAAAGGAAAACAGTTTGAAAAAAATAACAGCTTACACGTAAGTGCAACATTCTACTTTCTACTGAAATGTGTGCTTTATCAAAAGGCCGTTTTAGCACAAAGTTATCTCAACCTAACAACAACAAACTGTTCTGAGGTACAGGAGAAAGTCAGGCTTGTATAACGAAGCTGGACGTCGTTTTCAAAACACGAGAACTAAAGGTTACATTCGCTCCAAACACCGAGACTAGATTTACCATATTTTGACGAATTCAGGGACGACAGAAAAACACGAACCAAGGTTGAGGGAAAAAACTGAATAGTAATAATTCCTTTGCGTGACGTTGCAAGCCCTGCGTCTTTTTTTTTTGATCCCAGCAGAGTGGTATACCGTTTGCAATATATATATATATATATATACTATATATATATATTATATATATATATATATATATATATATATCACATATACACATATGAGTATATATTATAATATAATATATATAAATATATATATATATATATATACCGTATATTCAATATATATATTATTATACTTATTATATATAGATATATATATATAAGATATAATATAATATAATATATATAATATAAATTATATAGATAAATATATGTCTCCTCACAGATGCATAAATAACATCACCAATCGAAAAACAGAATAAAAAAACAGGAAAATGGTTTTTTCATTCCTGATTTCTCCCGATGAGAAATCTGCTAAAATCTCTCTTAAAAATAAGTCTCCTTTCAATTCAAAGCAACCATTAAGAAGGAACTAATATACAAACAAACGACAGGAAAATAACCACAAATCTAATATGCGTAACGAACAGTATACTTATTCCTATATTCGTCGTAGTAAGGTGGAACAATTCGCAAAGAATGGTTCCATTAAACATTACTGCTCACGGTTTTCTTTTGAGAATTTCTTTTAGGGGAAGAGACTGACATCTGAAATCAATATATGCATAGATGCTGGCTCTAGTTCTATCATACTAATTGACACTGAATAAAACTAATTTAAACAAATATTCCCAATTCTGTTCTAGTACTCTTTAAGAAAATGTCGTCGATCTAAGTAACACTCGGTTTAATTTCAACCACAATTATTTTTCTTGCTGCATACTCCATGGGAAGTACAGGTGTACAAGACGAAAATCTTTATTAAGAGAGAAAAAGAGAGAGAACATTAAGACACCTAAGGAACAGAATATGAGATCTAGGCCTAATGCCATGCGCTGGTACCTATGCGGTCATTCAGTCGCTGAAGGGAAAATTGAGAGTAAAAAAGCTTGAAAGGTGTAACAGGAGGAAAACCTCAAAGCAGTTGGACTATGGGACAATTATTAGGAGAGATGAGGAAAGGAAGATGGAAGAAAGAGAATATCAACGGAGGTACAGTAAATAGGAATGAAAAGGGGCATGCAGATAGCGGCCGAAGGTATTGGTGAATGAAAGAAACATTCGGTACGATACATGAACATTTAAGTAATATGTATTGTATTCTTTAACTTTCATATTCATTTATATACCTCCCTATGTATTTAACGTATGTCATTCTCATTTATAATGTACGATATGTAATGAATCTCATTGTACAAGCTTGAGGGCACTGATTCCGCCCCCCCCCACCCCCACCCCCCACCCGCAACCACCACCACCACCTCACTCCTTAAATGGCCTTCCACGCCAAGGGAACGCGAGAATTCCATCCGTTTAACATCGCCTCAATTGAGCAACATGTTGACAAAACAAACGTAACCATAACTTCAGAAAAGCAACGAACGACTTTCTTCCGTCGTTTGGGCGGCCAAAACTATGCGCGAGGAATTTGAAACACTGCCTTCCAAATTACGAGCAACGTTATGATACACGTTATGATACACTTTATCGGCAACAAACACGACGATCAATCGATTCAAATTGCATTTTTTGTCTGGGGACCCGACCGATAGCGCAGAAAAACCCGTTATTCGAAACTCAAGTGATGTGAGGGTGATTCTGCCCGAAGAATTTGGTGGCGACTTCGTCAGAATGTGAAATTTTGTGAGAGTTTATTGCATAAACTAGAGTGCCAGTGAATAAATAGCAGGTTGCGGGTGACAGTGAATACATTAGCAGGTTGCGGGTGACAGTGAATAAATTAGCAGGTTACGGTTGACAGTGAATAAATACCAGGTTATGGGTGACACTGTATAAATTAGCAGGTTATGGGTGACAGTGAATAAATTTGCAGGTTACGGGTGACACTGTATAAAAACAACACACCTTCCCAATATGGAAAGGCTGTGAAGGATATATATATGACTGTTAATCACTTCTTTCTCGAAGGAAATGAGAGAGAACGCTGCATTGGAAAAAACAACTTGTGACGTAACGACAATATGTGTTAATATTAATAATTCTGAGGAAAAAATAACAAACGGACTCTCTCCCATGAAATGGCAACGGTTTTTAGTTAAAGAAAAAGTGTCTTCTTCAAGGATTCGTCTTGTTCTCTTAAATTGAAGGACTTTGGAAACAAAAGTTAGGAGCCACGGCGTAACTGTTGAGCCAACCCTCCTTTACGTAAGTGAAGTATAGGTGTTACATGGACATGATTAAAAAAAAATTGTAGTACTAAAAGGATGGATCGTGTTTTAATTAAGGTTTGGTCATGTAGTATGGAGAATGAACGACAGATTGAAAACTTTTTTTTTTTTGTCAGCCTCTGCATTTTCTTTATTTCTTCTCTCACTATTCCCCTATAATCGATTTAACTTTACTATATATATTATATTGTATGTATAATATATATATATATATATATATATATATATATATATTATATATATATATATATTATATATTAATATATACTATACTACTATATAAATATATATATATATATATATATATATATATATATATATATATATATATCTATTATATATATATATATATATATATATATATATATATATGGGATGTGGACATGCCTACGTATTACTATATTAACTGGAGTATGTTTTCCTTTTACAGGTAGTACATTCAAACAAACAAACATTTGTACTACTGTGATCTAGAAGTTGCAGATTGATCTAAAACCCCGAAATGATGGATTTCGCGTAAAAGTTTGGCCCTATCTCTTCTCATTTTGCCTTTGGCCTAGGGGTAAGTACTGTTTAATAAATATATTTATATTAATCGCTTCACGTACTTATATATATATATATATATATATATATATATATATATATATATATATATATATATATATATATATACACACACACACACACACACACACACATATATATATATATATATATATATATATATATATATATATATATATATTTATATATATACATATATATATATATATATATATATATATATATATATATATATATATATATATATATATATATATATATATATATATATATATACAGGGTGTCCATAAAGTCCCAGTACCATTACAAGCAATAAAACACTTTGTAATGGTACTGGGACTTAATGGACACCCTGTATATATATATATATATATATATATATATATAAAGGTATAAGCCACGAAGGAAAAATAAACAACGGAGTTTACGCAAGATCTTTCAACGTTCAATGTCCTTTACTTAGCAGATAAACTGACCTATATGAGGAATTGACAGTACAGAAAAGCTCGTATAACTGACAGATAGGGATTATAAGGAGATTAGTACCTAGAATCCGGCACACCTGGAGAAAGAGTAACCTTTCCAAACAAGCTTAAACATGGGTACAATTTAAAAAAAACAAAAAGATTAAGTCAATCTGCTCAGACCAAGGACAAGACAATTAAAGGATAATATAGGGTGACAGCTATTCAGAACTTCGGTAAACAAAAACTTATACACAATACATATTCATAATACATATTAAACATACATATACAACGAAGATATCTCTAAGGCAACTAATTTGTATTTAAGTCTGTAATTATATCTTTGAGGTCATTCTTAAACGTGTTACAAATGCAAGGGTCTAAATGAAACAGGCCACGACTGATATTAAAATTATAATGGGAAGTAAGTTGTATTATAGCAGATTCTAAAAGATTTCGTGATAAGACATCTTTTGACCTTGCAGTTACTGAACTACCAATCCAATGTATTCGGTGGTTGTTTTCACTTAAATGAATTAATATTGCATCAGATGTTTGCCCAGTTTTTACAGAATATTTATGCTGCTTAATCTTACTTCTAAGCCCTTGCTCGACTGTCCGAGATAAAAAGAAGGGCAGTCCATATATGGAATTTTATATATTATGTTGTTGCTTTCCCTGGGGCCATTTTTTATTAACATTCCTTTTAGTGTGTTATTGTACTAAAAAACAAGGTTGACCATTAAAGGCTTTTAATAACAACTGATTGAATGGTTCAAATCAGTTAAAATAGGAAGGTAAAACTAAGAATGTTAAAAGCCTTTAAGGTCAACCTTGTTTTTTCCTATAATACACTAAAAGGAATGTTAATAAAAAATGGCCCCAGGGAAAGCAACAACATAACATATAAAATTCCATG
>NC_061094.1:71434315-71461129 GCF_015104395.2 Macrobrachium nipponense | reverse complement strand
GAGAGCCTTCTTGTCCAGACGAGAGACTACCTTGGTTCAACACAGTCGGCAAGCTCCGATCGCGGCAGACCCCACACCGTCGATTTGGGTTCCCTCTCGGGAACCCCAAAACGACTCGAGCCGAGACGTGGCTCTGCTGTGTGAGCGGCGATCCTTCCCCGAGGTCATTGTGCTGACGAATCAGCGCCGTAACCTCGGCAAAGTTCCTCTGGATCTCGGAAGTCACAGCATCTTGCAGAGTGGGACCGTTAAGCCCTTCGAACAAGAGCATATTTCCGAGAACCTTCCTCCTAAGAAGGGGGAACAGCGACAGCCCTCTCTGGTCTTCCCCATCCACTTGCGCATACGTCCTGGCCGGTCCAAGAACCGTGCCTGGCACGTAGGGCGCTGTGGTGGGATCATGAGGGCGCACCCCTCACGATCACTCCTCAATACCTCGCTCTCCCGGTGTAACCCGAGGAGGTTGAAGGTATGGGAGAGGCAGACCTGACGCTCCCTCTTTGCTCGCTGGCAGAACCAGCAGGCTTTGAGGGCTGCAGGCGATCGTCAACGCGGTGGCGATCGAGCTGCAGGCCTGGTCGAACCGTCTCGCTGTGGAGAACGGCTGGAACTGAGCCACAGCGGCCCCGATCTCGAGTGTCAGAAGAGCTTGGTGCTGGTTGCCGTACCCGGTCGCTTTCTGTGAGAGCGACGGTCAGGCGACCTGCAGGCTCCACTGTCACAGTGAGACCGGTGCTTGTCCTCACGGCACGTCACGTCGCTGGTTCCAGCCGTGGCTGGCACCGGCGCGGAACGGGAGGACCTCTTCCCAGCCTCAGCCCGTGGTCGGTCTGGACCGTCACGTCCCGGGTAGCCAGCTGTTCGCGCGAGAGTGAGAGCTGGTCTGGTGAGAGTCGCATGAGCGGCTGTCACCAGTCTTCCGCCCCGTGCCGTGAACCTGACGCTGAGCGGACTCAGAGGTTCTGGTTCCTGGCTGCACGGTCGCTGGTAGCGACCGTACACTCGGTACCTCCCGCGACGAGAGGCCGAGACTGGACCCTGATGCAGTGGCAGAACCACTGACACCAGGCGAGGAAGTACCGGTGTTAGCCGGTACCCCTCTGTCCCCGTAGTCTTCTTCCTTGCGGAAGAAGAGACGGGTCCCGCTCCCGAAGGAGCAGGAGGACCAGCGGAAGGAACCCTCCCGTCCCACCGAGGTGAGACGGGTCCCGAGAAGCTCCCGAGGGAGACTTCTTAGAAGGAGGAGGCAACCTTCTTCTTCCTCGGCTGTGAAGCCTTAGAAGTCGAAGGGGAAGAGGCGGCAGCCGACGACGATGAAGAAGATGAAGCGACGACGACGACACCTTCCTCCTCTTCTTCGTCAGCTTCCTCAGGACAGACGTAAGATGCTATCCAGGGCAGAGCCGGGGCTGCTGTAGCCGAAGCCACAGGGCCCTGGACGCACCTGTACAGACAGACCAAAGTCTGGGGTAGTACCACCACGAACAGGGACGACATCAGCAGGTATGGGCATCTCAGGAACAGCAGGCACAGCCAGCACATCGGTAGGGACAGCAGCGCAGCAACGGCAGGGGACGCCAGCGCAGCAACTGCATGGACAGTCAGCCCAGAATCGGCAGGTACGGCAGGCAGCACCGGAAACACAGGAAGTGGACAGCAGCCAGCAACATCCTGGTACCGGCGGCAGGTCCAGGGGCGCGCTCTAGGGCAGCGGAAGTGTGGTCGCTGCAGCGCGGCAACCACGAGCGGCGGCGGCACGCCCCCCTCTCGGTACGGCGAACGGCACTTCACAGCGGCTGTAGGCAAGACTGTTACCACGTGAGGCGAGTACACCAGGTGAGGAGGGACGTCGTCACCTGGTTGCGTGGTCACCACTCCATGGGTGACCGCAGTAGCCCAGACAAGAACCGCAGCCCCTGGACACTAGCACGCCCTGCAAATGGAAGGGACGCCCATACATCACCAAGGTCCACCCTCGTGGCAGTAGCACCTGCGGAAATAACAGTAGTAGCGATTAGTGGGGGGGAAGTCCCTCGCGCGGGGGGTGAGCCCTCTCCGAACGAGTGGAAGACCCCTAATACAAATTGTACATCGGGCACCGAGCCCGCGCCCTCCCCCCGCTCTCGACGGATCGGGCGAGGAGAAGAACGCCGATACCCTCACCCCCCCCCAAGGGGAAGAGCCATCTGTGGGAACTGAGCGGGGGGGGGTTCTCGTTCCCCCCACCCCCCGCCCCCCACAGTACCCATGTACCCAACAACAATATAAGAGCCCGAGAGCAAGTCAGTGCCATCGGCCCGAATGCAGGGCATAAGGATCAATTCCCTGACTGAGCGGAACTTGAACCAATAAATATGATGCAATCAATAATAAGGAATAAAATGAAAATGCATCTTGCAAAACGATTCACTTCACAATGAATAAGGGCTCGGATCGAGCGCATTTGCGCCCTCGGTACCGAGCGCAAGGGTGAAAGGATTCATTCCTTACCTTATTGATGCAATCAACAAATATATGAAAGAAAATGAAAAGACTACTGCGCTTGCGATTTCACTTCATACAAATAAAAAAAAAAGGGGAAGGATCAATTCCCGGGAATAGCGGAAAAACATTGATCCCAGTAAAAACAATGCAATCTCAATAAAAAATGAAAATGAAAAAGAACTGCACTTGCGATTTCACTTCATTCAAAATAAAAAGGGGAAGGATCAATTTCCGGGTAAGCTCGGAACTGATCCAAAATGAGTATTGCTACAATCAAATAAAATAATATATGAAAATGAAAAAGAATACGTACTTGCGATTCCACTTCCATACTGAATAAGTTTCCGTGCCGAGCGCATTCGTTCGGCAACGGGCATACAGGTCCAAAAGATATAAATGAAAAGAGCACTTACTTACGATTTTCATCTACACATTCCAACCAATATACGCTCGGAGCGAGCGCTCCCGCCCTCGGCACCGAGCATACACAATACGAGGATCATTTCTGGGAAAATGAATTCCCGCACTTACGCCCTTCAGTCCCGGCACTCGGGTAATCGGAGGGCGTGTGAAACCAAGATCCTTTAATTCACAATGAATTCAATGAAATGATTGTACTTACAATTCAGTTTCACTAGATAAATAGAAAAAAGAAAAACACAATCATGCGAAAGCAACGACGATGAATCGGGCAGAGAGCGATGATACACGTCCACACGCCAGCAGGCCGAAAGCAAAAGTGATTTGTTTACCTACCAGTCGCGCGCGCGCGGCCTGTCGGACAAGCAGTTAACTACCGAAACCCCTTGTTCGAAAGCTTACGACCTATCCAGCTGCCGCTAGTACCTTCCTATTGTAAAAGGACCGAAGGTTTGTATGCCGTGTCGGAAACAAATGCAATTTTGGACAAATTGTCATTTTGGCTTGAACTATCGTCTTAGTATTCTGTTCACCATTGAAGCTTTCCTTCGAGGAAGACTTCTCCTTCATCTCTTTGATAGAGATCGAAGGTGGCGATCTCCAATCCTTATTTTGTTTTCTTGAAGGAAAGAATTTAGGATGGAGATCGTTGTTCAGAATCCTACAAATATACTACGTATATTAAACCTCGCGACAGATTCTACTAAGCAGTTGAATTGTCCGAGGGGTAGGCGCATATCCTAGTTAATCTACGGATTGCGACTTATAAGAGAAGTATTCTAATTGAACTGCAACTCGGGGTTGCCTGCAACCTCCCAGGAGTTTTCAGTTTCAATTTTATATACTTATGGTTTTGTCACGACACACCATTTCAACTTTTATATACTTATGGTTTTGTCATGACAACACCATTCAACTTTTATATTTACCGAAATTCATTTCGCCTAAATATAATTGCTCGAGCATATCTTTTATGCTCGTAGTTCTAGCCGAACGCATTCCTTCGTGGAATAATGGATTACCTGGCAACTCAGGATGACGAGTCAGCGAGAGCTCAGGCTCAACGTTGATACTGCGTATTGAACTGCCTGATAGGCAGCTCAGTATCAGCTGGGCCTCCGATATGCATGGTCATGTATGTCTCTCTCTCCCACCCTGCTTTGATTGACTACCGCAACCGTATCTCTGCCCAACAATCATGGACTTAGGTCTCTGATTAACGGGGATTCTCGCAATAATGAAGGACCATCTACTGCTGTGACGCTAGATTCCATCGCCTTCGACATTGCGAGAATTTTCAACAGAGATATCTCTCGGACTCTTTCATCTTTCTGTTTACCGCACGGTAACAGAAGTCTGTACAAGTCCTCCCGCTGCATCGCACTGCGATAATGCGAATGATTTTGCAGACATCTGAGTTTGTCTTCAAAAATATCTCGTATTCGTAGGTGTACAATTGTTCATTGTTCAACCCGAATTACGAGATGTGTCCAGAAGACATCGCCTACTCTCCGACCTGACAGCTCTACTTCCAAATGTTCAGCCCGATGAGAAGCAGTTCTTCAGGCGGCTTTCCCCTGTGTTTCATTACTGAAGAAACGCCCCGCTTTCATTGCAACTACGACTTCTCACCGGACAGCAATGAAATAGCGGTTAGCGTTTTTTTTCAGTCATTTGTAAGCACAGGTTATGAATCTTGAGAATCCTTCTCTCGATTCATCTGTGAAGACGTAGGTTGCATTCAATATCTACCTTCGTCTTCAACGGTACATAGTGTTGTTTCTCCTTAGCTGAGATTCAACAACCATGAGATGTTTTACCTTCAGGGACCTCGGTCTCTAGAAGGCAAATGACTTTCGCCTGTTGGGCACATGCCTTAAGAGAATCCTCACCTCGCTGTCCGGCAGTGGATGACAAACAAATACATTATTTGTTTGGTCTCTCGGCATAACCCTTTAAAGGCGAAGGTCACGTGACTTACTCGGATGCTTGACAACTTGCCTCCTACCGACGCAGTCAGTCGGCAGCTGTCAGAGCGCCGAGTCAGTTACGAACTATGCTGTTGACTTAGTTCGGTTGTTACAGAGCAATCATTACTTCGTTTTAATAGATTGTCACAGTACCCATACCATTGACACCCACCATGGAGTGTCGGTGTCCTATCCACTACTGAGAAACTTCGCTGCATGGGGATAGGAGGATGCGAGAGACTTCGTGGCAAACGGGACAGACCAGTATGGGTACTGGACATCACCGAAGTAGAGAAGAGGGATAGTCATGCGACTATTTCCTTCTTTCCTCTGAGGAACTGCATGACTTCTCCTGCGAAGTCAAGCATCAGGGGATGGGGATCCGTGACGCTCGATTTCGTACCGAACTTCGTAGCGAAGACTCAGAACCCTTCGGTCCCTGACGATTGGTTCGAGTCGTTCACAATCCCCTCCCTAATGGACTTCACCCGCCTTCGATGCGAAGGAGATGCTGCCTTGTCCGCAAGAATTCTCTCCGTGGCGCAGGTACTGAAGGCAGGGGTCTGGTCAACCAGACCACATGCCCTTCTTCTACCTTCTTTGATATTGCCTCCCACAGGTCCTTGATCTTTTCCTTGGGACCCGTGGTGGCTGCTCAACACTTGTGTAGCGAACCCAGACCCTCGCAGGCTGAACAGCATCGGAGCCGTCCTGGTGTGACATAAGAATGGTGATGAGAATGAATGAGGAGTGTGACTGGCTCCTCTTCCCATCTTTTTCTTCCCCTATACCTGTGGTTAGAGGGACACGGTCGTCACCCTGCTGGATAAGGACAAGGATGCAGGTGAGCTACTCAAACAGAGCCCCATCCTATCCCTTTCACTATGGGAATAGAGCGTATATCCACCACTTCCTCCAACAAGGGGGGGGGGAAGGAAGTGGATGCCAGCTTGAGACAACCCATACTTTATGTTGCCTCTTGCAAACAGGAACAAGTTCTTGCTTGCTGGTACGAAGAGATACGCTTGCCTCTCTCTTAGTACTCGGCCCAGAGGTCTGACCATTGATCCTGCGGTGCACACCCCGATCAATCGGACGAGGCTTGGATCCCTCCCTCGCTCTTACGACCAGGGAGCATTTTCCAGGGATGGACGACACAGTCTGTTTATCAAAAGACTCAGATTCCTCCCACCAAGAAGTGAGTCTTCCTATTGTTAAAGGACCGATGGTTGTATTACGTATCGGAACAAATGACAATTTGTCGAAAATTGCATTTTTCCTAACTATACAAACCTGAGGTCCTTTACATATAGTCCCTCCTCATGCCACCCCTCACTCTGCTTATTTTGCATGGGCCAAAAGCAAAAGTGATTTGTTTACCTCCCAGTCGCGCGGTGCAGCGACTGTCGGTGGGGGGGAAAAAGCAAGCAGTTAACCGTTCTCCCCTTGTTCGAAGGATACGACCGTTCCAGCTGCCGATAGCTACTTCCTATTGTTAAAGGACCTCAGGTTTGTATAAGTTAGGAAAAATGCAATTTCGACAAATTGTCATTTGCTTTCTGCTCTTCTCTTAGAAGAATATGGAGATGCATTGACTCCAGCCGCTCTCCTCCTTCTCCTCGCCTCTATTTTCAAGTACGAAGGCACACAAGTCTTCGTCTTTCCTGAAAATGAAACCGGCCATATCCATGAAAAGGGCCTTACAATCTCTAGGACTCCTGGATCAAGACTAAGAAGGAGTTAGGAAGGACGATCTTTTGCATGCCTCCCGCTAAACTAAGGGGCAGGAGAGGCATATGGTACGAAACGGGAGAAAACATGGGATTGTCTCTGCCCGTTTCAGCTGAATCGGACTTCTCCAGTCTCGTAGACTCGTCGAGGAGACATGCCTTAAATTTCAGCGAAAGCAACATGGGGTCTTTCGGAAATGGACCATCTCCTCAAGGGACTTTTTCATACCTTAGAAGTATTTAACTTCCTAGATTGGTCCCTTGGGGTCATTGCTAAGAAGTCCCATGAAAAAGAACAACTAAGCCCTGAAACCTTGCATAGCATCCTTACATGCATCGATAAGGCGGTTCAAGATGGATCGGCGGAAGTGTGCTCCCTCTTCGGTGCGGGGAATACTAAAGAAGAGAGCGGTTCATAGTGCCTTTCTCACAATAAGGCCGTCTCGCCTTCGCAGAGATCCGCTTTGCTGTATGCGGCCTCTTCTCTGAGCATTTTTTATTTCCTTCGCAGTCTTGGTGAGAAACATTGCCCATTTCGCTAACTGAAAAAGCCACTCAGGATCTTTTAAGGCAATCCTCAAGAAGAATAGAGCTGTGGCTAGTGAGGAAAAGAAAGCCTCTAAGCCAGCTCAACAACAGCAGCCCTTTCGAGGAGGCTCTCAGGCTAGATTCCATCGTCAGAAGGAAATCAACTGAAAAAAAGGGGAAGATCTGCCTTCCATCCCTTTAAGAGGGAAAATGAGAAATCTTTCCTCCAGACACCTGTAGGAGCCAGGTTACAATTCTTTGCGGGAGCATGGGAAGACATAGGATCCGATCCTTGGTCAATGTCAGTAATCAAGAAGGGTTATTATATCCCATTCAAGGACAGACCCCCCTTGATAACGTCACCGAGGGAACTGTCAGCCAGATACAAGGACCCTGTTCTGATGGATATCTTCGTCAAATGGTGGAGCAGATGTGGGACAAAAGAGCAATAGAGCTGGTACTGGATCAAAGCTCCCCGGGGTTTTACAATCGCTTGTTTCTCGTAGCGAAAGCCTCGGGGGAATGGAGACGGTACTGGAGGTAATTCACTGAATAAATTCGTACAACAACAGAAGTTCAGCATGGAAACGTCTGCCTCAGTACTTGCAGCTCTCCGTCAAGGAGATTGGATGGCGTCTCTAGATCTTCAAGACGCATATTTCCACGTCCCGATTCACCATTCGTCGAGGAAGTACCTTCGTTTCATGTTCGAGGGAAGGATCTATCATTTCAGGGCCCCTGTGTTTCGGCCTGTCTACGGCTCCCCCAAGTCTTCACAGACTTGATGAAAAAATGTGTCAAAACACCTTCACATGAAAGGGATAAACGTTCTCCCTATACCTGGACGACTGGCTCATCAGGGCCAGGTCTCAAAAGCATGTCTGGAGGACCTGTCAACAATCCTGGAATTGACAAAGACATTAGGATTAATCGTGAACCTCGAGAAATCCCAGATGGTCCCCAGCCAGAACGTAGTCTATCTGGGATTCAGATGGATTATCGGTGGGGTTTTCGAGTATTTCCTTCTCAAGAGAGAGTAAGGAAAGGCTGTGCCACAGTATTGAACTTCTTAGAGAAAGAGCGTACTTCAGCGAGGGAATGGTTGAGCCTTCTGGGGACCCTTTCCTCGCTCGAACAGTTTTTTTCCTCTAGGAAGACTGCATCTCCGTCCGCTTCAGTACTTCCTGAGAAGCAGTTGGAGTTGGAAGACAGGACAGCTCTCGGACACGTTTCCAATCTCATTAAAAGTAAAGGAACAATTAAGGTGGTGGTTGACCCCCTGGGGCGGAAGAAAACAGAGGAGTATCCTTAGAAGTTCGGCAACCCAAACCTGACATTGTTCTCAGACGCGTCGGAGACAGGTTGGGGTGCGACTCTAGGGTCCGAAGAAGTGTCAGGCACCTGGTCGGAAGAGCAGGGTCATGGCGCATAAATTGCAAGGAGCTCTTTGCGATTCACCTCGCGTTAAGGAGCTTCGAGCAGATAGTCAGAGACAAAGTAATTCAGATAAACTCCGACAATACGACCGCTCTGGCTTATGTCAAGAAAAAAAGGAGGAACTCACTCTTTCGCCCTATACGAACTGGCAAGAGATCTGCTGATTTGGGCAAATCAAAGGAATGTGGTTCTTCTAACGAGATTTGTTGCAAGGGAGAGGAACGTGAGAGCGGACAGACTGAGCAGGAGGTTCCAGGTCCTTCCTACAGAATGGACCCTCCACTCGGAAGTCTGTCAGAACCCTTTCGGTATCTTTGAGGGAAACCGCAGATAGATTCTATTCGCCACGCTTCTCTCCAAAAGGATAGACACATTTTGCGCCCTGGTAGAGGATCCCAGGGCTTATGTAATAGACGCCTTTCTCCTGGACTGGTCAGGGCTAAGACGTGTACGCCTTTTCCCCCATTCAAGAATTGCTGGGGGAAGTAGTCAGAAAGTTGTGGCCTTCGAAGGGAACCAGAATGACTCTGATAGCCCCATATTGGCCATCCCGAATTTGGTTCAAGGAGGTGATGGAGTGGACAGTGGACTTCCCCAGATCTCTTCCAAACACGATAGATCTGCTCAAACAACCCCACTTCGAGAGGTACCATCAAAATCTACCCGCTCTTGCTCTGACTGCCTTTCGACTATCGAAAGATTGGTCAGAGCGAGAGGGGTTTTCTCGCAAGGCGGCAAGCGCAATTGCTAGAGCCCGCAGATCATCTACTAGGCGAGTGTACCAATCGAAGGTGGGAAGTTTTCAGAAACTGGTGCAGGTCGAAGAAGCTGTCCTCTTCCAATACCTCTGTAACCGAAATTGCGGATTTCCTTCTTTTCCTGAGGGAAAAGTCCATCTCTCTGTACCAACTATTAAAGGATACAGAAGTATGCTTTCGTCAGTCTTTAGAAACAGGGCTTAGACTTGACGAATAATAAAGATTTGCACGATCTCATCCGCTCCTTTGAAACGTCCAAGTCAGTAGAGCTAGGATTCGAGCTGGAACTTAGATGTGGTTCTGAAATTTCTATCCTCGGAAGAGTTCGAACCACCTCATACGGCTTCATTCCGGGATATCACTAGAAAGTGTATATTTCTTCTATCTCTGGCTACGGCTAAAAGGGTCAGCGAGTTGCACGCCCTTGAGTCACGAGTTGGTTTCAAAGAAGATTCTGCGATTTGTTCATTCCAGACTCTTTTTCTTGCCAAAAACGAGAACCCTTTGAATCCCTGGCCTAGGAGTTTCGAGGTAAAAGGACTTACTAGCCTAGTAGGCAGAGAAATAGAAAGATCACTTTGTCCAGTTAGAGCACTGAAATTCTATCTGGACAGAAAGAAGCGGTTGGGAGGCTCACAACATGGTCTATGGTGCTCGGTGAAAGACCCCAAGAGACCTATGTCTAAAAATGCTTTGGCCTTCTTTGTTAGAAAGTGTAATTACCGAGGCTCATAAGAAACTGCCCAGATGACTCTTTTAATCTATTAAGAGTAAGAGCTCATGAGGTAAGGGCAATCGCGACATCAATTGCGTTCCAGAGAAAATATGTCACTTAAAAATATTTTGGACGCAACCTATTGGAGATGCAACTCAGTATTTGCATCTCATTATTTAAAGATGTGCGAGTAACGTATGAGAAATGTTTTTCTTTAGGTCCGTTTGTGTCAGCACAGATGGTTCTGGATAAAGGAGAGAGCATCGATCCTTAAATATGTGTACGTAACCCTCTTGTCGGATGTGTTCTCGTGTTTCCTGCATGACAGTGTCAGATGTCGCACTGGCGGCCTTCACTTCGCTTCATTAGGAAATCGAGTGACAGCTGACTATTAGAGGGGTACAAAATTTTTATTTTTGATTTTGTATGTATGAGTTTCGAGTTTGTGGTTGTTTGCTAAGAGTTTGGGGATGACTCTTGGCAATCTTAGAACTAACACGGGTTAGGATCGGGTGATCGGGATCGGTTGTGTGCTCCTTAAAGAAGGCGTGTTGTCATATAAGCGGATTAGCACCCCTTGACAAACGCCAGTTAGGCTCTGCCGAGTAAGTGGATAAGACCCCATCGACAGACCAGCAAGAACTCTTGGCCACAGATCACTATCTCGCTAAGGCTCTTGAGATGAAGCAGACTCCTGGGCGAGTCAGCCACGAATTCTTCCATCTAATAAGGTAAGGAACTAAGGTTTATTTATACCTACAACATATGTTGTTTACCTGTCTAGTCAGTTAGTTAGCTGTCTCTTCTTGCCCTCCACCAAAGGGTGTCAATCAGCTATGTATATATTTGACAGGTAAGTTGAATGTATATGATATTGTTATGATACAATAAATTTCATACATACTTACCTGGCAGATATATACGATTGAAGACCCACCCAGCCTCCCCGCAGGAGCAGGTGGAAGAGAGAATCTGATTAGAAAACGGGAATAGTTCCTAGTCCTGCTACCCAGAGCAGGGCGGTAGATCACCTGACCTACCTGTAGCGAGTGCCGCGAAATTTGAATTTCTGTTGGGGACGACGGAGTCGATAGCTATGTATATATCTGCCAGGTAAGTATGTATGAAACTTTATTGTATCATAACAATATCATTTTAGACTCTGGGCTAGTGTTTAATTGGAACTTGTGCTTGTAAAAGAAGAAAATTATTATTTGTATTACAAGCATATTGATGATGAACTTAATATATTAAAAACTGAATGAGTACTGTATATGTAATCGCCATTAATTGTCAGTGGTAAATTAAGTTTTTATGGATGCTATGATATGCTAAGTAATGTATAAAATTATTTTTTCAGCTTCAGATAGACAACTGCCTTAGTGAACTTGAGTCTGGGGATTTTGGAGATGACGTAAGTAGCATTGATCCTTGCTAGAAGCAGTATTTACCTAGAATTCGTAACATATACATGTGCGTTTAGACTTTTAATTTTTCCTATAATTGATCACATTCTCATATATTGTAATAAAGAGTCTGGGACTTTACAATGATGCAAAAAGTATCTTATAGTGTTGCTTTAGTTTGATGGTTCTTTTACTTGCTAGTGATCATTGTGGAATCGTGTAATTAAGACCACAAACTATTTTATCATAAATTCTATACTTTTTAGTGATATGTTTCGTGTGTGGCCTTCTTTTTTAATTTTTTTAATTTGCAGTTAGCATGATAACATCCTCAGATGATAGGATAAAAATAAACTGTGTTTTTTTTTTTAATACCTCACTGTTATTTATGTGTTTCAGGACGATTCAGATTGCGAGGATTGCGCTCCTCTTTACAACATATTGGGATGTAGCCTTTTCTATAAGGTAATTCATTAGAACTTGATAGCACCTGTATTGTATACTTGTAAAGGTATTTAGATAAGTCTTATTCTAGATTTCTCTCATAATTTTGCTGGCACATTAAATCCAGATGCTATCTTCTTTAGGCAAAGAATTCACAAAAGGTTTTTTTCTTCCATCCCACAGGGATATTTAGTAGCCTCACATCTACCCAGCGAAGAATTAAGAAATGTCTGGCTGTACTGTTATCATCATGGTCTGCTCACACTTACTGCACATGAATCAGTGAGCCAGTTGGTTGCCTGGAGACCTGTGTATCCTTACAATGATCCATCAGTTCCTCAAGATGAAGCCATCAACCATTACTTGCTTGTTGTTGCTATGGTAAATATTGTCATCATGAAAATAATTGTAACAACAAACTCATTACTACTTATAAATAGCCCACATACTTGGTCAGAGAATTGCATAGACACCTCATTCCCCGTACAGTCTGCGCATGCATGGATGTATCTCCAGCTTCCAGTTGTGACTGTGGTCAGTATCTTGTATCCATAGTTTCAAGTACTGTATTAATGAGAATTAACACGTACAACATTCAATTTCCTTCACTTTATGTTTGAGGATTCTTACTTCTACATATTTTGTTTTTACTCTTTTGAAGTGTTGTTCCTCGTTGAATGGGGACCTAATATTGTTGGGCAGGATTCAACAAGACTTGCAACCGATAGTTATGACTCCAACACAACACCAACAGTTACAAGAGAACATGTATTTCTGGCCACTAACAGCGCCAGTGCCTACTCCGGATAATGATTCCAAAATTAAGAAAGATGACAGAATAAGCATTTTCAGGTGTAAAAAACACCAGGGTGGCAGCCTTTAACTCCTAGTTAAAACAGCATTTGATATTGGTGGCAGGTGAAATACTTCCTCTTTGTTTTCAGGGAGGGCTTCTGTTGGAATAGAACCTAACAAGACTTACACACAATAATGACTCCAACATTGACAGCCAACAGAATAAGCATCCCTTGGGAGTGGCCACCACCAGTGTGGCAAGAAATCGATAGCTGCCTACTGACCAATTAAGATATTTGCAGGAAAATACCCGTGGCTAACCAGCACACATCCTGCCCACCCATCATCCACCTTGTTTATGATGTGCTAGACTCATTGTTACAGATCAGCTTACTCTTGTCATTAGTCAGGATCATGCTCAGTCGAACCCGAGCAGAATGTTGCATTGAAACAAGGAATGACATGCTTTAATAAGTTTTGTCATTTCTACATGAAATTTTCATCTCAAAATGTTTCTGTTCTAGAATGATGAGGCTTTAACATAACACTGATTGTGTGCTAATCTTGTAACCATTACTGTGTACACTGTTACTAGTATATAACAAATAAGAACCAATTACTTTTATCTGTTCACAGTGCACTTAACCCAAACCTTATATGTATTTTGCAAGAATTACAGTAGTTAAGATTTTCTCGTGTTATAATTCACATGCAGACCGTTAACCAAATTTAGTAAGTTCTTTCTAATTTAGTGATATATTTATCTTACCCAGAATCATTGTCTCCTTGGCTTACTCCTAGAGGCAGGAGGAGTGACAGAACCGTAAGTTATCCTTCCAAATGTGTTGTCTTGGACTATTGAAAATTCTTTTACTTATGACCTTATGCATTATAATTCATTTGTACATTGTATTTATTGGTGTTATTTATTAAAAACTATGAATAACCATACAAAATAATGATCTCCAAATAATATTCCTTATCATGTGTTCTTACAGTTTTGAAGAAAATGCAGGACCTGATCCTCTACTGGTAGATCAAGCAGAAGCTTCTCTCTATCAGCTTCATGCATTGCATGTTCACGCTGTTTGTGAGCAAAGGTAAAATGTAAAAGATGGCACTGTACAGGCAGTCCCCGGGTTACGACGGGTTCGGCTTACGACGTTCCGAGGTTAAGGCGCTTTTCAATTATATTCATCAGAAATTATTTCCAGGGTTACGACACATGTTCCAGGGTTACAACACCTAAAATGCTCATCTGGCAGAAGAAATATGACACCAAAAATGCAAAATAATCAATATTTGAAGGTTTTTTTGATGAAAAATGCAATAAGAATGTAGTTTATACAGTTTTGAATGCACCCAAAGCATTAAAAGTAAGGTTTTCTTAGGATTTTTTATGATTTTCCGGCTTACGACGATTTTCAGGTTACAATGCGTCTCAAGAACGGAACCCCCGTTGTAACCCGGGGACTGCCTTTATTATGTATTACAGCAAGTTGTCATCTCACTTATTGTAGAACGTATGTGATTATATTTGTTCCTTTTCAGAGAGTAGATATTAAAAATGAAAGCAGTTGATATTTTAAACTGCATGTACAGGCAGTCCCCGGGTTACGACGGGGGTTCCGTTCTTGAGACGCGTTGTAAGCCGGAACATTGTCCAAAATCCTATGAAAAATGATATTGCTAAGATACAATAAAGTTTTGTACATACTCACCCGGCAGATATATACTTAGCTAATGTCTCCGACGTCCTGACAGAATTCAAAACTCGCGGCACACGCTACAGGTAGGTCAGGTGATCACCCTCTCCCGCCGCTGGGTGGCTGGAATAGGAACCATTCCCGTTTTCTGATCAGATTTTCTCTTCCACCTATCTCCTGAGGGGAGGCTGGGTGGGCCATTAATCGTATATATCTGCCAGGTAAGTATGTACAAAACTTTATTGTATCTTAACAATATCAATTTTTGTACATGCAACTTCCCCGGCAGATATATACGTACTTAGCTGATTGGCACCCTTGGTGGCGGGTAAGAGATAGTTACTTAATATAAACAGCAATAAAAAACAGGGAAACAACGTTTGTTGTAGGTACTATATATATAAACTTGTTTAAAACCTTGGTTCCTACCTTATTGGGCAGAAGACTTCATGATTACTATCTATGAGTCTGCTTGCCTCAAGAGTTTCAGTGAGGATGAGACCTGACACTGAAAGCTCTTCTGGATCTTGTCAATGGGGGCCAGCCCACTTACTTGACAGAGCCTTGTCTTGGATCATACCAATGGGGGCTGACCCACTTATATGGCAGAGCCTTCACCTTCATCATATCAACGGGGACTAACCCTCTTACATGACAGAGCCTATGTCCAAACCACTAACAAGGAGCACGAAAGCCAATCTCGACCACCTGACCACACTAATATTGTTAGATACTACGATTTGAAAGGGGTACAATTCCCGGACCCACTTCCAATCAACCATAAAAAACAACACCACAAAATTAAAATTTTCTAATTATCTAAACTAAATAAGATTACCTTCAGCTCCCTGTCCCAGCAACGAATCCGCAGATACGTAAGGTCCGAGAGAGAAGCACTTCTCATAAGTGACACGAACGTCTCTCAAATAGTTAGATGCAAATACTGAATTGCATCTCCAGTAAGTGGACTCGACCAGCGCCTGTATAGACATTCCTGTGAAAAGCTAAGGAGGTGGCCACGGCTCTGACCTCATGAGCTTTAACTCTTAGTTGTTTGAAATGTTCATCTTCACAGGATGTATGAGCTTCTCTAATAATGTCTCTTATAAAAAAGGCTTGGGCATTTTTAGACATAGTCCTCTTCGGATTTCTTACTGAGCACCAAAGGCTCTCCGAGCTTCCTCCCAGTAGCTTCTTCCTTTCTAGGTAGAACTTGAGGATCCTGACTGGACACAGGGTCCTCTCTAAGTCTCTCCCTACCAGTGACGACAGCCCTTTAATCTCGAACGTCCTTGGCCAAGGTTTAGAAGGGTTCTCGTTCTTGGCTAAGAACAGGGGGTTAAAGGAGCATACTGCCGAATCCTTCTTAAAGCCACTGTGCCTTCTAAAGCCTGAAGTTCACTTATCCTCTTAGCAGAGGCTAGTGCAAAAAGGAAGAGAGACTTCCTAGTCAGATCTCTAAAGGAGGAAGTATTAGGAGGTTCAAACGTTTCCGACATTAGGAATTTCAATATCACATCCAGGTTCCAGCTAGGTGGTTTAGACGTTTTGGACTTCGAAGTTTCGAAGGACCTAATTAAGTCATGTAGGTCTTTATCCTCTGTGATATTAAGTCCTCTATGTCTAAAAACAAGAGGCAAGCATGCGCTTATAACCTTTTATGGTAGAAACTGCTAGGTTGCATTTCTCCCTCAAGTACAGGAGAAAATCAGCTATGTCCGTCACAGAGGTACTGGAAGAGGATACATTCTGAGTCCTGGTCCACCTTCGGAAGACTTCCCACTTCGACTGGTACACGCGTATTGTTGAGGGTCTTCTGGCTCTTGCAATCGCCTTTGCAGCCGAGCGTGAAAAACCTCTCGCTCTGACGAGTCCTTCGACAGTCTGAAGGCAGTTAGACCGAGAGCGGGGAGGTTTTTGTGGTATCTGTCGAAGTGGGGTTGTCTGAGAAGATCGTTCTGTAGAGGAAGGGACCTTGGGAAATCTATCATCCATTCCAGTACCTCTGTGAACCAATCTTGAGCTGGCCAGAATGGAGCGATAAGGGTCAGCTTTGCTCCCTCCGCTGAGACAAACTTTCTTATTACTTCTCCTAGGATCTTGAAAGGAGGAAAAGCGTACCCGTCGATCCCCTTCCAATCTAGAAGGAGACCGTCTACTGCTACTGCTCTCGGGTCTGAAATTGGAGAGCAGTAGTTCTCCAGCCTCGCATTCCAATGAGTTACGAAAAGATCTATGTTGGATCTCCCCCAGAGGTTCCAAAGTTTGTTGCAGACCTCTGAGTGCATAGTCCATTCTGTGGGAAGGACTTGATCCCTCCTGCTCAGCAGGTCTGCTCTCATGTTCTTTTCGCCTTGGACAAACCTTGTTAGGAGTGTAATGTTTCGATCCTCTGCCCACAGGAGAAGCTCCTTTGCCTTTTCGTAAAGGGAGAAGGAGTGAGTCCCTCCCTGCTTCCTTATGTAGGCTAGAGCTGTCGTGTTGTCCGAGTTCACTTGTAACACGGCACCCGAGACTTGAGATTCGAAGTGCACGAGAGCTAGATGCACTGCCGCTAGCTCTTTCTTGTTGATGAGCCAGGACACCTGTTCCCCACTCCAGGTGCCTGACACTTCTCTCGAGCCCAGAGTCGCTCCCCATCCTAGTTCCGAAGCGTCTGCAAAACAACACTAGGCAAGGGTTCGGTAATTGAAGCGATAGCCCCTTGTTGAGTCTGTTTGGCTCTAACCACCAACAGAGCTCTTTCTTTATTCTCTTGGAGAGAAGAAAGGAGTCCGAAAGGTCTTGACGCTTCTGATCCCAATTCTCCTTCAGGAAGAATTGCAGGGGTTTTAAGTGAAGCCTCCCTAGAGAAACGAACTGTTCCAACGAGGAAAGGGTCCCCAGAAGACTCATCCAGTCCCTCGCGGAACATTGTTCTTTCTCTAGGAACGTTATCACTTTTTGTATACTGTACCTCGATCCTGTCTTTCCTTGGATGGATACACCTGAAAACCCCGAGAATCCATCAGAATCCCCAGATAGACAATGCTTTGCTGGGGATCCATCTGGGACTTCCCGAGGTTTATTAACAGTCCCAAGGACTGAGCTAGATCCAATGTTGATAGTAGGTCCTCCAGACATTGATCCCTTGATTGAGAACGAATCAGCCAATCGTCGAGATACAGAGAGATCCTTATTCCCTTTAGATGTAGCCAATGAGCTACGTTTTTCATGTCCCGTGAAAACTTGAGGGGCCGTGGCAAGACCGAAGCAAAGGGCGCGAAACTGAAAAACTTCGCCCTGTACCATAAACCTTAGGTACTTCCTGAACGAGAGATGAATGGGCACATGGAAATAGGCATCCTGGAGGTCCAGGGACACCATCCAATCCCCCGGACGCAGCGCTGCGAAGACAGAGGAAGTCGTCTCCATCATGAATCTTGTTTTGATCACGAAGTGATTCAGGGCGCTTACGTCCAGTACTGGTCTCCACCCCCCTGAGGCTTTTGGTACAAGGAAAAGACGGTTGTAAAAGCCTGGGTACTGAAGGTCTTGAACCCTTTCTATCGCCTCCTTGTCCAACATCTGTTGCACTAGGTGTAGGAGGGCTTGGTTTCTTAAGGGATCCCTGTATCTTGCCGCCAACTCCCTTGGCGTTGTAGTTAAGGGAGGTTTCTCCCTGAAGGGATAAGATATCCTCTCTCGAGGATAGAGAGGGACCAGGTGTCCGCCCCCCTCTGAGCCCAGACTTTTGCAAATTTCAAAAGTCTGGCTCCTACTGGAGTCTGGAGGACTCCTGTCTCACTGGGGTTTCGAGAATGGTTTCCGAGAAGATCTTCCTCTCTTGACCGGTCTCCTACTTCTAAGAGGGGGTCTAGTTGTCGTTCGTCCCCGAAAGGGCTGTTGGAACGAAGGCTTATCTCTTTTAGCCAGAGGTACAGCCGGTTTCAGCCTCTTAGCAGACTGAGCAAGAAGATCTTGCGTCGCTTCCTCCGAAAGGGACCTCGATATGTCCTTAACCGTTTCCTGTGGAAACAGGTAGCCTGAAAGAGGTGAATACAGTAAGGAGGCTCTCTGCAATGGCGACACTGATTTAGCCAAAAAGGAGCTGTAAACCGCCCTCTTCTTGAGAACTCCAGATCCGAAGAGAGAAGCAACTTCTGTGGATCCATCCATGACTGCCTTGTCCAGGCAAGAAAGGACACTGGTCAATACGTCCATTGTTACAAAATCTGGGTCCTGAGCTCTCTTTGCTAGGGCTCCTAAGGCCCAATCCATAAAATTGAATACCTCCAGGGTGCAAAATAGACCCTTGAGCAGATGATCCATTTTGCACATTCCCCAAGATGCCTTCGCTGAAAGCAGAGAGCGTCTTCTTGAGGAATCTACTAATGCTGAAAAATCAGCATCTGCCGAAGAAGGGAGGCCTAACCCCATAGGCTCTTTCGTGTCGTACCAGACACCCGGCTTACCTGCCGGCTTAGACGGAGGACAGGAAAAAACTGTCTTGCCTGCCTCCTTCTTAACAAGGAGCCAGCTCTCTAGGCTCTTTATTGCTTTCTTCATTGAAAGTGTAGGCCGCATCTTGACAAACGAAGGGGACTTTGAAAGCTTAGTGCTCGACTGTAGAGAACCTGGTGAAGGAGGATCAGCCGAGCGAAGAAAGTCCCCAAACTCCTGAAGCAGTAGGGTTGCAAGTCTCTTGTAGTCCGAGACTCCTGCGTCTTTAGGCGCTTCTTCTTCAGAAACTTCCTCCAAAGTAACATTAGGGGAATAAGGCTTCTTAGGGGACAAAGTCCTAGAAGGGGAGAGACTCTTCTCCTTCGAGGGAAAGTGAGAGGAAGAAGCAAGTCCATTCCCTGGGATATGCTTATTCCCTGTGGAATCCGCTTCTTTAGGAAGTTGCCTAATACGAGGATATTGAGAACCCTTAGGTTCCTGACGCTCTACAGGTTCTTGGTACCTGAGAGGAGAGGCACTTGAGCCCACCTTTCCAGGCTCTTGGCGCTTGTTCGGAGAGGAGCCTGCGCCTACTCTTGAGAGCCTCCCAGGAGTAAGGCGCGAATCCAGGATCAGGCTCTTTCCAGGCTCTTGGCGCCTGTGAGGAGAGGCGCTTGCGCCCCGTGAGGAGCGCCTATCAGGCGCTACGCGCCTTGGGGAAGGAAGACGTCTGCCATCATCCTGGCGCCTGGCAGGAGAGGGGCTTACTTCCTTACGATTATCCCTGAGAGAGAAGGAACAATAATCTCCGAAAGAGTGCTTCACAGAAGTAGGGCACAAAGCACTAACCAGGCTCTTCTCAGGCTCTTGTCACCTGCCTGGAGAGGCGCTAAAGTCACATTGGGTGCGTCTAGGAGGAGTAACTCTCCTCGGAGGAGAAGAACGCCTTACATCAAGATGGCGCCTTCTAGGGGAGGCGCTAGAATCTCTCTGATAACGTCTGGAGGGAGAGAACTTCTCACCTCTCTCTCTACGGGAAGGGCGTAGACTCTCTTGCCCCTTTAGTCTGCCAGGAGACTACCTCTCGGAGAGCGCTCGAACGAAGGAAAGAGACTGCTACTCCTTCGTGCGGGGAGCATTTCCTTACGCCTAACAGGAGAGGCGCTTGTGCCTATCTCCGGGCGTCTAGAGGAATCCTGAAGTTTCCTCGAAGCAGAGCCTCTAGGTGGAGAAGCCAATCGTCCGTGCTGAGACGAAGCACAGAGAGAGTCTCCTTCGAAAGATCTGGTTGGAGAAGGGGGTCTTCTCGGAGAAAGGCGCCTACTAGAGTCCGACCTCCTACTAGGAGAGGGCCTCTTAAAAGAGCTCTTTACAGGGAGAGAGGTGTCCTTCCTGCGAGAAGGCTCCTTGCGCTTACTTCCAGAAAGAGAGCCTACTAAAGTGGACAATTGTGCTTGTAGGCCCATCAAAAACTTCCAAGTAGAAGTGCGAATTCCTTCTGGCGAAGAATCCAGTGATCTCATTGCTCTCTTCTTCTGCGCGGGAGACTACTCCGGAAAAGGCTCCGGGCTGAAATCTAAAAGCGCCGTCCGCCATGAAGGGCTTCCAGGCTCTTTTAAGCGGGCGCGACTTGGAAGCGGAGCTCCATCCACATTTAGGCGAGGAAGAATCTGAGTCGGAGAAACACTTCCTTAGGATGCTTTCTCTATAGCGATCCAATGCAGCCTGGGACGAGTCTACAGGATCTGCTGAAGGGACGCCTGACCGTTGGGGATACTCTACATCCCCCTTGTGGCTTTCGACATTCCTCCTCCCTTGGTCATGGGAGTCTGAAAGAGGTCTAGTCCTAGGAGCGAAGCGGAGTCGGTCAGACGCCCCCTCCACTGCACTGGGGACACTGTACACGTCACTGAACACTTCACCCTTACCTTGTTCCATCTCTCGTAATTGCTTTTGCAAATTACGTATCGACGCTTCTACAGCAGCCCTCTCGGAAGACGGATCTACGAGTTCGCTGCAGGGGGAAGGAGCTGAAACCACATAAGAAGTAGGAGAAACTACTACAGGGTTAGAATGACTATCCTGTTCCATAGAGCAGGATCTACTTGAACTTCTAGCTGAAGCCTTCCTTATTCTATCCTTCTCTAACTTCTTGACATATGCAGTCAAACTCTTCCATTGAATCTCGGTTAAACTTACACATTCATCACAAGTATTCGTAACTGAGCATTCATTCCCCCTACATTTGACACATATAGTGTGAGGGTCCACCGTAGCCTTCGGTAACCTCACCTTACATCCTTCTTTCATACACACTCTGAAGCGAGCTTCAGGTGTAACATCAGACATCCTAAGAACATTCCAAAAACAATTCCAAAAAACGGTCCAAAAACAGCGTATGCCAATAGCCAAAGATTAAATACTTCCCAAACAATCCTCAGCGAAGCAAGCAAGAATTCCATGCAGGAGATACCAACAACGATGTTGTCAGCACCGGCGACAGAGAAAATCTGATCAGAAAACGGGAATGGTTCCTATTCCTGCCACCCAGCGGCGGGAGAGGGTGATCACCTGACCTACCTGTAGCGTGTGCCATGAGTTTTGAATTCTGTCGGGACGTCAGAGACATTAGCTAAGTATATATCTGCCGGGGAAGTTGCATGTACAAAACCTTACTTTTAATGCTTTGGGTGCATTAAAAACTATATAAACTGCATTCTTATTGCATTTTTCATTAAAAATAAACTTCAAATATTGATTGTTTTGCATTTTTGGTGTCGTATTTCTTCTGCCAAATCAGCGTTGTAGGCATTGTAACCCTGGAACATGTGTCGTAACCCTGGAAATAATTTTTGATGAATATAATTGAAAAGCGCCTTAACCTTGGAATGTCGTAAGCCGAACCCGTCGTAACCCAGGGACTGCCTGTATCCTGTATTAGCTTACAGTATAGGTGAATTCTGTTTCTATAAACATACAATGACACAAGTCAAGTACATATGCCACTAGTTGCATGGTGTAGGGATGGCATCAAAAATAACATTCCTACCAAACACAAACATGCTTGTGCATAGTACTATGTTTTATTGTTGCATGTGTTCCCATTCACAGTGTCTTAACATCATACCTACCAGTCAAATGTACATTACCGAGTAAACTAATTAAATAATTTCAAATTTGTGACCAATAATATCCAAACAGCAGTCATAGGATTATCTGTTGATTTCTGGTTAATGCGCTACATAATATTAAAATAAATTAAGACAGTCTGTTGTATCTATAGTAAATCTTTTCACTATATTTTTTCAACTAGTTTGACTTGTGGTGGAATTGAGACAGTAATAGCGGATGAGAAGCTGGGAAAAGGAACTCCAATTAAGAAAACAAAAGAAAAGCCTGAGGTTGTTGAAGGTAATTATCATTCCAGTTGTTTTTGTTTGATGTTTGAAATTAGCCATTTAAGATCTCGATGAAGCTTATCAATTCTGTATTATTCTGGGTATGTTATAATGATTATATTGTTATTAGGAGGTATAAGACTGCCAGATGTGCCATCAATTTTGAAGCAAAAGTCATCGCCCTTGCCGGACTCCAGGCTACATGCCCATGATCATATTGGCTGTGAATGTGAGGGAAGTACTGGAGAAAATAGTGAGGAATCATTTACTCATAGTTCAAGGGATTCATCTTTGGCTTTAGAAGATGAGGAAGAAGGTGATGAAGATTCAGATTCAGATTGGAGGATATTCAAGGTTAGTTTTATGCGCAAGAAATTTACCTTATCTATACCATAATAACTTCGACGTGGAGAGTCCTTCAATTCACTTCTGTTACATTCCCATTATATGTCACCCATAGATATCTCAGTTTGTGTTACCTCTGGCCCCTGTAGTGGCTACTATGGGTTATTTGTATAACTTCATGTCTACCTCTGGCCTTCCATCTATTCATTCATCATGTTGTGCTCCCCCATTATGGACCGCTACCTGTCACTCACTTTGCGTATTCTTTCCACGTTCATTCTTGTGGATCTCAACTCCCTTCCCTTTCTACTGAATAGATTATGAATCACTTCTTTTAGGACAAAATAATTGACAATTTGTCCAAAATTGCATTTTTCCTAACTATACAAACCTGAGGTCCTTTTACAATAGGAAGGTACTAGCGGCAGCTGGATAGGTCGTAAGCTTTCGAACAAGGGGTTCGTAGTTAACTGCTTGTCCGACAGGCGAGCGCGCGCGCGACTGGGAGGTAAACAAATCACTTTTGCTTTTGGCCCAAGCAAAAACTGCAGAGTGAGGGGTGGCATGAGGTGGGGCTATGTGTAAAAGGACCTCAGGTTTGTATAGTTAGGAAAAATGCAATTTTGGACAAATTGTCATTTGTTCCGACACGGCATACAAACCTTCGGTCCTACAATAGGAAGACTCACTTCTTGGTGGGTGGAATCTGAGTCTTTTGTGAACAGACTGGTGTTCGCCCAACCTTGGAAGCCTCCCTGGTCGTAAGAGCGAGGGAGGGATCCAAGCCTCTGTCCGATTGATCGGGGTGTGCACCGCAGGATCAATGGTCAGACCTCTGGACGAGTACTAAGAGAGGGGCATGCGCATCTCTTCGTACCAGCAATGTAAGAAACTTGTTCCTGTACAGGAGCAAAGTTAAAGTCATGGTTTTGACTCTTGTAGGCATCCACTTCCCCCCCTTGTGAAGAAGGAAGTGGTGGATATTCTGCTCCCATCCCTCGTGCAAGGGATAGGATGGGGCTCTGTCGTATAGCGTCACCTGCATCTCGTCCTTATCCACGCAGGGTGATGACCGTATCCCTTCTACCCACAGGTAGAGAGGAAGAAAAGATAGAAAGAGAAGCCAGTCACTTCCTCATCACTATCTATTCATACAGTCACACCAGGACTCGATGCTGTTCAGCCTGCTAGGGTCTGGGTTCGCTAGACGACGTGTTGAGCAGCCACCACGGGTCCTAAGGAAACCGATCCAAGGACCTATGGGCAATATCCAATAGGTATAAGGAAGTTGCCGGTGGTCTGGTTGTACCAGACCACTGCCTTCCATACCTGCGCCACGGAGAAGTTCTTACGAAACGCCGACGAGGGGCCAATACTTCTAACTTCGTGAGTTCTCGGACGGGACGTACGGATGTCGTCACTACCATCAGCCTCATACGCCCTCCTGAAGACCTCACGCAGCCAGGACGAAAGAGTGTTTCTTTTGATACTTCTTTCTTGTTGACCCGTTGCTAACGAAGAGGCGTCGACACTCAGGCTCGAGGGTGTCGAGTTCTCTTCAGATAGCGCCATAGCGTCCTCCCAGGACAAAGCAGCATCTCATCCACATCATTATCTGCATGACGTACCCGTATCTCTTCGCCGATGCCAGGTCCAGCAAGACGAGGTTCATTCGAGTCCCTGGTTTGGTTTGGCAAGACCTTTGGAAGCTGCTACTAAGCAAGGAGATCTCGAACGAGTTCGAGATGTCCAATCCCGTCAGTTTCAGGAGGAGCGACAAGGCGGGGCTCTGTATCCTTTGACTGTGGGAACTTAGAGGAGCTTCCTCGGCGAAAGAAAAACGCGAAATCCGCTACCTGCTGAAGATTGGCTCTGAGAGGAGATGGGCCCCGTCTACGACACCAACCACCGAAGACGGCCGACTTCCCCTGGTACACAGCTGCAGAGGACTGACGGACGTTTCCAGCCATCTCTGTTGTTGCGCAACGAAAAAAGCTTCTCGTTCGCAAGAAAGAGAAGGTGGATAACAGCCAGCCGTGAAGACGTAGAGACTGGAACTGCTCGGTGGTACCTCTCGACGTGTGGCTGGGCGAGAAGGTTGTGCCAATGGGGGAATCTCTCTCGGTTCTCTTACGAGAAGAGCCAGCAGGTCCGGATACCAAATGGCTTGTGGCCATTTGGAAGCCATCAGGATCATCCTGAGATTCGGGATGACCAGTGCTCGACTGATCACCTTGCGAATCAGGCTGAACGGGGGAAAGGCATAGGCGAAGAGGTGTCCCACGGGTGTTGAAGAGCGTCCTCTGCAGCTGCCCATGGATCCGGCACGGCCGAGAAGAACACACCTGGAGCTTCCTGTTGTGCCGGATGGCGAACAGATCCTCGACTGGTCGCCCCCACAGGTCGAAGAGCCTTTCGCCACGTCCTGGTGTAGAGACCGTTCGGTCTTATCACCTGATCCCGACGGCTGAGCGTGTCTGCTACTACATTCCTTCCCTGGAATGTAGCGTGCCGACAGCTCTATTGAGTGTGCCTCGGCCCACTCGTGCACCTGCCGAGTCAACTGATACAACGGGAGAGACACTAGGCCCCCCCGGCCCCCCCTGTTTGTTGACGTAAGCCACCACCGTGGTGTTGTCGTACATCAACACCACTGAGTGTCTCATCAAGCGGTCCTGGAACTCTTGGAGAGCAAGGAACGCTGCCTTTAGTTCCAGTACATTGATGTGAAGGTGCTTGTCGTTCTCGTACCACACTCCTGAAGTCCGCAACTCTTCCAGGTGTGCGCCCATCCCTCGGGCGATGCGTCTGGGAGCAGCTGCATGTCCGGGGGGAGAGTGCGCGGAGGAAGGCAACTCCTCTTGAGGGGTTCCTGTCGTCCAGTCACCTGGCTAGGTCCTGCCTCACCTCCTGTGTCAGTGACCAAGGGAGGCTTGGGGGATCCGTCGCCTGTGACCAACTCTCCTTTGGTCTCCCTGAAGAGACCGCAGGTGAAGACGCCCGTTAGGGACTGGCTTCCCGAGTGACGACAGGTGTCCGATCACGACTTTCCATTGCTGAGCTACCTGTTCCTGCCGAGACAGGAACTGGTTGGCCGCCCTCCCTGAATCTGCTACCGTGTCGATCAGCATACCAGGTACTTCATCCTCTGCTTGTGCTCGAGATCGGACTTTTCGAAGTTCAGAACGATCCCCAGATCGCGACAGAACTCGAGCAGTCGATCCCTGTCCTGTAGCAACTGCGAGCGGTAGCTCGCCAGGACTAACCAATCGTCGAGATATCCCATCAGACATATCCCGTGCGAATGGCCCCAAGCCGACACCAGAGTGAACACTTGCGCTGAACACCTGTGGGGCTGGTTGAGACCGAAGCAACGTGGCCTGAGCTGGTTACACCGTCCCGTCGAGGATGAAGCGGAGGTACTTTCCGAAGGACTGATGAATGGGTATTTGTAGATACGCATCCTTCAAGTCCACTGAAAGCATGAAATCGTTCTCCTCATAGAGTCGAGCACTGAGCGTGCCGTCTCCATCGTGAACCGGGTCTGGCGAACCAACCGGTTACGGGGGAGAGAGATCTATCACTGGGCGCCAGCCTGTAGTAGACTTTTCCATCAGGAAGAGTCGGCTGTAAAGCCCGGTGGTTGATCCGTACCGATTTCTACAGTTCTCTTGCTCAGCATGGTCTTGATCTCCTGTCTCAATGCTACGTCCTTCGATGCCCCTGGAGCGTACGCCGCTGATGGACCGGGGTCCCCATGGCTGGCCAGGCACCCCCCCCCTTCCGGCAGCAGGTGAGGGGGAATGCCGTCCTTCCTCTGTGAAACGTCGTCGGTTGGGGCCTGATCGAGACCTGACAGGAGAGAGCCGATACCGCTCCGACTCATTCCAGTCCTCGTCGAGGTCGGAAACCTCAGGAGGACCGAAGGGATATATAACTACGATGTCCGAAGACACGTAGAATCGCCTCTGTCGCAGTAGAGGAGGCGAAGGAGCTTGTTGTCGACCGTCCAGAACCGAGGGAGCCTTCTTGTCCGGAGACGAGAGACTACCTGGCTCAACACAGTCGGCAAGCTCCGATCGCGGCCGCCCCACCGTCGATTTGGGTTCCCTATCGGGCCCCAAAACGACTCGAGCCGAGACGTGGCTTGCTGGTGGGAGCGGCGATCCTTCCCCGAGGTCATTGTGCTGACGAATCAGCGCCGTAACCTCGGCAAAGTTCCTCTGGGTCTCGGAAGTCACGTTCATCTTGCAGAG
>NC_061094.1:71405817-71433815 GCF_015104395.2 Macrobrachium nipponense | reverse complement strand
ATATAAAATTCCATGTAGTATGGACTGCCCTTCTTTTTATCTCGGACAGTCGAGCAAAGGCTTAGAAGTAAGATTAAGCCAGCATAAATATTCTGTAAAAACTGGGCAAACATCTAATGCAATATTCATTCATTTAAGTGAAAATAACCACCAAATAAATTGGATTGGTAGTTCAGTAATTGTAAGGTCAAAAGATGTCTTATCACAAAATCTTTTAGAATCTGCTATAATACAACTTAATTCCCATTGTAATTTTTGATATCAGTCGTGGCCTGTTTCATTTAGACCCTTGCATTTCTAACATGTTTAAGAATGACCTCAAAGTTATAATTACAGACTTAAATACAAATTTGTTGCCTTAGAGATATCTTCGTTGTATATGTATGTTTAATATGTATTGTGAATAAGTTTTTGTTTACCAAAGTTCTGAATAGCTGTTACCCTATATTATCCTTTAATTGTCTTGTCCTTGTGTCTAAGCAGATTGACTTAATCATTTTTTTTTTTTAATAGTACCCATGTTTATGCTTGTTTGGAAAGGTTACTCTTTCTCCAGGTGTGCCGGATTCTACTAATCTCCTTATAATCCCTATCTGTCAGTTATACGAGCTTTCCTGTACTGTCAATTCCTCATGTAAGTCAGTTTATCTGCAAAGTAAAGGACGTCGAACGTCGAAAGATCTTGCGGAAACTCAGTTGTTTATTTTTCCTTCGTGGCTTATACCTTTATTTTTATGGATTTATCGCGTTCCAAACTTTCGTGATTCAGTTATATATATAGTATACACACACACACACACACACACACACACACACACACACACACACATATATATATATATATATATATATATATATAGTATATATATATATAATATATATATATATATATATATATATCTAAATATTATCTCTGATATTCAAATTCGTAACCAAGGGAACTGCAATACGACTAAAAATCCAAATATCTACTTCCTTACAATACTACTCACCACTCACATTCTTACCTGCAGTCAGTCACCATCATTCTGGACGGTCACAGAAGATGAAAGTATATCACAAATTGAACAGAGAACTCAAATGTTAAGCCATACCTCATAGCCGGGAGATCTTTAGCAGCCTGAAAGAAATGCAAAAACATAATATTAATTCACGTCAAAATGATGTACAGTATTGAATTCTGCAGTTACTTGGAAAACGCTTTGTATTTTTCGTTCGATATATCTAAAGAAGACTTTAGAAGTTTCCTTGCAAGCTGCCAACAAAATATGCCCTTGTGTAAAAAAGCTGAGTTTTACAAATGAATAAAAAAAATTGTACATACGTAAACAGAAATAAATAACATAAAAATGGTAAATTGTACATAAAAAAACAGAAAGAAATAACACAAATAACATGAGAATGGTAAATTGTACTTAAATAAACAGAAATGAATAACATAAATAACACAAAAATGGTAAATTGTACATAAATAAACACAGAAATATCACAAATAACATAAAAATGATAAGTTGTACATACATAAACAGAAATAAATAGCGCAAATAACATAAAAATGGTAAATTGTACATACATAAACAAAACATTTTGGGAATATTTTCATATCCTCTTATACTTGGATAACTAGAGGTTATCTTAATTTCCAACACGTTGCCTAAAAGTATTTCATGAAACGAAAATGTCTGAACTACTGTTATTGGCTTTAGGAGCGATGCCCTTGAATTTGGATTAGTCTAGAATGTGTTTGTTTGTTTGTATGGTGTTTTTACGTTGCATGGAACCACGCCGAGAGTGAACTTCTATCACTAGAAATACACATCGCTAACCCCACAGTGGAATGTCCGAGAATCGAACTCGCATCCACCGAGGTGGCAGGTCAAGACCATACCGAGTCTAGAATGTAGGGCATTGGTATTAATTTCTATGGTGACTGCATTAATTTGGATGGTGACTGCATCTCCAACCCCCTTACCTTCAGATTCAAAATTTATCAATTTTTTTTCACAATATATCTCTGTCTTACAGGCCTGTTTCTTGGAAGGAGTCGATGCCTGCCTCTCTTTCGCCCCCGCTATAAGATGTAAGTCGCTAAAGCACTGTTTGCTATTCCTTAAGTTCTATTGTTTTACATGATATCACCAAGCAGAGGGACGTCATGGTAAAGTTACCAACATTTAACAGCAAACCATAATTTCAGAAACAGGAACAGCACACAGATACAAGTAAAAAAAATTAAACACATTATCTTCCAGATAAAAGACAATCGGGTCTATAATACTCTTCAGAATGCAGATTTCCACTTCCAGCTGTTTCAAAATTTTGACCGAAAAGACGGGAATAAATTTCACATTACTCACAAGATTTATAGAACCAAATTGTCTCAACATGTGTGAAGAGGGTTCCTCTTATATCAGCTCTAAAGATACTTCTTGAATTATCATTAATAACGTTAAGGTAACTCGAAAACAAGCATAAGCTACATATTATAGTGTTCTTAGTTTTTAAAAATCAACGCTACAAGTTTTTTTTTTTTTTTTTTTTTTTTTCTACCAAGGTCTTCAAAAGGATCAACTGCATTGCTGGGCATATGAATATCTCAGAATGTCAGCAAAACTTCATAATTTCCTCATGAACCACCAGCTTAATGTATCTATATAAGAGGGTCAAATACAATACATAAATACATAGGAACCTAGACTCTAAATTGTACCCTGAAGCCATGAAGCTATGCTATCATTTCAAGACAAGTTAAAAGTACCATCATATCAACATCCCTTATGAGGTTGCCTCAACAAATCTGTAGATACAGACTCAAGGCAACATCCTTTGGAAAAATAGGCATTTGCTATCTGAATGGATTTATATGAATAAAATTGTTCTTTTTTAATTGGTATCTTTTGGCCTTTCCATTTCAGACAAAGTAGTCGTTCATCCCTGTCAAAAGCATCCTGGAGATGAAGGTTAGTTCTAAAACATTAACTTTCGCCATTCTAATTGAGCAAAAGTTGCCTTTGCTTTGGATGTGTGCCGACTCGTCCACTGAGAAGCTACTATTGCCATGAGTTTGAGTCGCTAATTCTCTTAAAGAATGGGTTGCTTTCTTCTTCTGTGCTATGCATCATATAAATGAGTACTATCAGTATACTGGATATACTTGTACGGATGAGTTTAGTACTAATTTGCAAATGTTATCATATCTATCCTATATGCCACATATCACCAGTACATATAGTAACATTAACATCATGCAAAGTTTCCTCTTGCTTACTTTCTTCTCAGTAACAACAGTAAGTAGTTGATTGGTTCACTTTATACTTCAAGACAAAAGTTTTATGTTTGATAGTCCCACAGAGTAGTATTGTGTTAGTCTTGAACTGCACCACGTCTGTTGGCTGCTTTGGTAAGAGGATACATGGCCTTCAAATTATGCAGGTGTCATAGTTCCTCTAATGCAAATAAGAGTGCTGACTTGGATTGACAGAGATCTGGAACAGGACAATCTGTGGCATTTGAGACTCAACTTTAACTTAACGAAAAACAAAAAAACGAATCTGTCTGCCAATTTTTGTACACTAATCTTAATCCATGCCCTGTGACGCACTGCGTTTTGACGTATCTCTTCATCTAGCCATTTGCTGTATATACTATGAACAACAATATCGACAACAATAATAATTTTTAGCTTTCTAAGCGCTGGTGCATATTTATTGTATGCAACAAACTGATGTTTATGACGCTTTGAAGTACCTAGTATTTCAACTCCCAAATGATTTAGTCAAAACTATTTTACAGGTATATCTCCACCCACTTCTAAACCAGCTGGAAGAAATGTATCCATCTCGACGACAAGCTCCCCGATAATACCGGACACAACCACAAGCTTTACAGGAACTACGACAGAAGATTCAACTCCAGTTCCAAGTGCATCTACATCTGACGGTGACACAATATCCACTCTCAGTACAAGAGCCACAACAATATCTACAACCACAGCCCAGCAGAATGTGACTACAACATCAACCACTCAGACCCCAAGCACTGTTACATTAAATGTTACCTCCAACACCTCGACCCCTGGTACACCAATAGACACTTCAATACTAAGTACAACATCAAGCATGACATTAAATACTACCTCCTCAAGTACTATTACAACTGATGACTACCAAAACATAACTAAAACCACTTTCACAACAAGTAAAACAACCATGCCTATATTACTGGAGATAACCCAAAACACAAGAATCCCCAATATGACCACAACTGCTACTACTTCAGACAAGGACACAACTGTTACCTTGCCAATCACAGACGCATTCATTTTCAATAGCACTACATTACCATCAACTACAGCTCCAAGCACTACGACGGACACTTCCATTCTAAGCACGGCATTAAACAATACTTCACCTAGTGTTACTACGACTAATAACTCATTAGCAACTGATAATTATCAGACTATGACAACAACCAATTTCACTACAAGTACTATGACAGTACCCTTATTACAAGATATGACACAAAACAATACATACACTGATATGACCACAACTGCTACAACTTCTAGCATGAACACAACATTTACCTTCCCAACAATCACAACTCTAAATACAACTATAGAAACTTCCATTCAAAATACAACATCAAGTATGCCATTAAACACTACCTCTCAAAGTATTACTACAACTAATACCACAATCACAACTGATAAATATCAGACTATGACAACAACCAATTTCACTACAAGTACTACAGCAATACCAATATCACCAGATATGACTGAAAGCACTACAAACATCAATATCACAGCAACAACTAATACTTCAGCCATGGACACAACTTTTACGGACCCAAGTTTCTTCACATCCAGTTTTAATTTCACTACATTCCCAACAATTACCACTCTAAACACAACTATAGATTCTTCCATTCTAAGTACAGCAACAGGTTTTGCTACGACTAATACCTCAATCACAACAGATTATTATCAGAGTTTACCTACAACTACTTTCAATGAAACTCGCATTAAAACACCCTCATTAGATGATATAACTGAAAATGCTACAAACGCTACTATAACCACAACTGCTACTACTGCAGACAGAGACACCACTTTTACCTTTCCAAGATTTTCCACGTCCATTTCTAATATTACTACATTGACAACAACTACCACTCCAAATATAACTGCAGACACCTCCATTCAAAGTACGACACCAAGCATGCAATTAAACGTAACTTCCCCAAGTGTTGCTTCAACAAATACCTCAATGACAACAGATTATTATCAGAGTTTGACTACAACCACTTTCAATAAAACTCAGTTTGCAATGCCCACATTGCCTTTCATAACCGAAAATACTACAGACACCAATATCACCACAACCACTACTTCAAATTTGGACACAACTTTTACCTTCCCAAGTTTCAACACATCCATTTATAATTTAACTACACTCACAACAACTATCACTCCAAATATAATGCAAGACACCTCCATTCAAAGTACAACACCAAGTACGACATTAAACACAACTTCACCAAGTATTACTTCAACAAATATTTCAATCACAACAGATTATTATCAGAGTTTGACTACAACAACGTTAAATCAAACTCAGTTTACAACACCCATATTACCAGACATAACCGAAAACACTACAGACACCAATATGACTACAACTGCTACAACTTCTAGCATGAACACAACATTTACCTTCCCAACAATCACAACTCTAAATACAACTATAGAAACTTCCATTCAAAATACAACATCAAGTACGGCATTAAACACTACCTCCCAAAGTATTACTACAACTAATACCACAATCACAACTGATAATTATCAGACTATGACAACAACCAATTTCACTACAAGTATTACAGCAATACCAATATTACCAAATATGACTGAAAGCACTACAAACATCAATATCACCGCAACAAATAATACTTCATCCATGGACAGAACTTTTACCAACCCAAGTTTCTTCACATCCAGGTTTAATTTCACTACATTCCCAACAATTACCACTCTAAATACAACTATAGATTCTTCCATTCTAAGTACAGCAACAGGTTTTACTACAACTAATGCCTCAGTCACAACAGATTATTATCAGAGTTTACCAACAACAACTTTCAATGAAACTCGGTTTAAAACGCCCTCATTAGATGATATAACCGAAAATGCTACAAACGCTAATATGACCACAACTGCTACTACTGCAGACAGAGACACCACTTTTACCTTTCCAAGATTTTCCACGTCCATTTTTAATATAACTACATTGACAACAACTACCACTCCAAGTATAACTGCAGACACCTCCATTCAAAGTACAGCACCAAGCATGACATTAAACGTAACTTCCCCAAGTGTTGCTACAACAAATACCTCAATGACAACAGATTATTACCAGAGTTTGACTACAACCACTTTCAATGACTCTCAGTTTCCAATGACCACATTACCATTCATAACTGAAAACACTACAGACACCAATATCCTCACAACCACTTCTATTTCAGATTTGGACAAAACTTTTACCATTCTAAGTTTCACCACATCCATTTTTAATATTACTGCACTCACAACAACTACCATCCCAAATACAACTATAGACACCTCCATTCACAGTACAACACCAAATACGACATTAAACACAACTTCACCAAATACTGCTTCAACAAATACCTCAATAACAATAGATTATTATCAGAGTTTGACTACGACCAGTTTCGATGAAAGTCCTCTTGAAATAGACCCATTGCCAGAAATAACCATAAACACTACAAACACCAATATCACCACAACTGCCACTACTGCAGACATGGATACAACTTTTAGCTTCCCAAGTTATACCACATCCATTTTTAATATAACTACATTCACAACAACTACCACTCCAAATATAACTGCAGACACCTTCATTCTAAGTATAACGCCAAATATGACATTAAACAAAATCTCCTCAACTATTACTACAACAAATACCTCAATGACAACAGATTATTATCAGAGCTTGACTACAACCAGTTTCGATGAAAGTCCTCTTGAAATAGACCCATTGCCAGAAATAACCATAAACACTATAAACCCCAATATAACCACAACTGCTACTGCTCCAGAAATGGACACAACTTTAACCTCACCAAATTTCACCACAGCCATCTTGAATATTACTACATTCCCAACAATGATAGACACTTCTTTTCCTAGTACAACACCAAACATGACATTAAACACTACCTCATCAAGTATTAGTACAAATAATACAATAATCACATCAGATTATGATCAGACTATGATTACAACCACTTCCAATCCAAGAGAAATGACCATTTCCTTAATACCAGATATGACCCCACATACTACAACTTCAGGTACAGCCCCAACTATTACCTTCCCAAGTATAACTACACCTACTTCTGACCCTGACATCACAATATTTTCACCCAGTACCACTCAAAATACTGGTATAATCACTTCTGAAAATACAAACACCAATACTTCAATTATCACCATAACTAAAACTGATACAAGTCAATACACAAGCACAACTATAAAAAACACAACCACTATGGCAACTCCAAATACAAGCCAAACCATTACCATGCAAAAAACCACAACTACTTCCACTCAAGGTGCAGCCACAACCCTGCCCTTATCCAGTGCAACTAGGAATTCTGGCCTGACCACCAGAAACGCCTGGAGGGAGAGTACAGCAAGATCTTCTGCTTCTACAAGTACAACTGAAGTTACTACCACCCCAGAACAAGTAGGTCAGTAATCTTAGAATTCACTGTTATTACATTCAAAAGAAGAAAGTGGTTTTGGTTCAGTTTGTTTGTTTGTCAGCTGGATCAGGGTGAATGACCTTTGTTTGAGGAAGGAGAGGAATTGTTCAGTCTTGGTGGAGGTGTGCAGTCTACAAAAACTTATTTTTTCTGTTCTTAGCTCACATAAGTGATGCATGATACATGTACAGGTATGCTGTATGCCTATACACACACATACATACATACATTATATGAATCAATTAACTATGTGGAAGTTTTAATGCACATAGAATTCACCTGCAACTTCAGCACTAAAGTTTAAACGTGGGAGTGATCGTAAGCCTTGCTGACACAGAGCTAGTTTAGCAGATGCCGCTAGTGCTAGCGACCTGTGAATTATACCACTCAACTTGCCCAATGTCAACGCAAAGTTAGTAAGCTTGCCACTTCACTAGCTACTTCCCGGTCACGTGACCTCATAGCGGCCACAACCATCCCTGTGTCAACGCCAAGCTGCTGATGCTGCGTTGCTGGATGGGTGTCATCACCTCCCAAGAATGCAAACGTGTTAGAAGTGGAGTCCAGATGAAATTTCCATGTTTTTGGAAATATATGAGGAATATGAATGCCTGCTGGATATAAGGCATGCAGGGACAAGCGTGACATGGCTACGAATATGTTGGCCAAAGCTTTGTTCAAGGAAGGGCTTCACGTTTCCAAAGTTGATTTTTTTAAGAAAGAAAGTTAAGGTTATCAAAAACGTCCATAGACAAGAACTGGTGAAAGCTGAAAAATCTAAGAAAAGTGGAGCAGAATTGGAGGACATTTACCATCCTCGATTGTCATGATTCAAGAAAGCTGAACCCTTCCTATGAAATGATTTATATTAGTACTTTGCCCTGCCCTCAATATTCTCTACGTTGAAATTTACTCAATAAAAGATTGTTCACAACGCTATTTTCTCATCATTCTCCTTCCAAATATTTTCTTAGTCCTGGGTGATCACTACACATACAAAATACAAGTTTGCTAGAAATAAACAATGTAGTATAGGTGGTAATTGCTATGTATTACCTGTAAGTAGTTGTTCAGTGCATCAACGATTGCCTGCATTACTATGGGCAAAAGCTTTGAGATAGTGAAGGCTGGGACCCTGAAGAAGTACTCAAGTGATACAAGACTATCCCCACTTACCAAATAACGCATGGTTGTTTCAAGTTTAATTCTTGCTGGGACTGCGTTTGTGGTTTTGGTCAAGCTGACCTTATGCCAGCACGGGCTCTTGCTCATAGAGCGGCCCAGCCCGTAAGACTGCTTTTCTCATCGGTGTGTCCTTTATAGGTATGTGAGGCTCCACCAAAGATAGCAGTTCCTCAAATTCATGCGCATGTTTCTTTTTATATTCTGTAAGATCTTCAGTGAACAATTCAGTACTAAGTAGTGTAAGGGAGCCTTCTATACTTTCTCTGCTGAAGCCCCTTCCTCACCTATATTGCAAGATTTTTCCTTTTCTTTTCCACAATTATTTCTAATTCGTTTGCCAACACAACAACGGCAATCAATTGCTTCATCCATGTCACTGGACATCTTGATAGCTTCTGGCTGCAAATTGTTTATTTGTCTGTATGGTGTTTTTACGTTACATGGAACCAGAGGTTATTCAGCAACAGGACCAACGGCTTTACGTGACTTCCGAACCACGTCGAGAGTGAACTTCTATCACCAGAATACATATCTCTCACCCTCAATGAATACCCGTGAATTGAGCTCGCGGCCACCGAGGTGGCAGGCCAAGACCATACCGATCACGCCACTGAAGCGCCCCAAACTTTCCTAGTGTGTCAAACTTAGTATTTGCCGGATAAATTAACTTGTAGTCAGCACAGCGGCTGCTAAACTAGCCCTGTGTCAACGAGGCTTTATGTCGTTTTTTCTGTGGATCATCCCTTGTTAAAAGAACCCCCTTAATCATATATACACATATAATACACACACACACAATGTGGACCTCTTTCTATTTATATATTACCACACATTTCCACTGTATGCTTAACCCATACTATTTTCATTATACCGTTTCAGATTGCAACAAAGTCGTTGCTGTTGGAGCGAGAACGAACGAATACTGGGAGAGTCCGAACTACCCTTATGGCTACCCTGATAACATTAAATGCACTCTCACAGTCACCGTAGGTTTTTTTAAGCTTTTCTTTTTCTGGAATATGAATTTTATCAATGAGAAGTGACAGACATCAGGGATACTACTGTGCAAAACTTAACACCAGGGATACTTTATAAAAATGGCACTCGAGTTAGGCCTAGTGGCCTCTAGCATATGATACTAGTTTATTACTTCGTTACTCCTGAAGAAGCTTTTCTTTTTTCTGGGATATGTATTTTATCGATGAGAAGTGATTCTGGGCTGACACCAGGGATACTTTACATAAATGGCACTCGATTAGGCCTAGCGGCCTCTATCATGCAGATACTAATGAATAACTGCTAATTCATTACTTCGTTACTTCTGAAGAAGCTTTCCTTTTTCTGGGATATGTATTTTATCGATGAGAAGTGATTCTGGGCTGACACCAGGGATACTTTATATAAATGGCACTCGAGTTAGGCCTAGCGGCCTCTATCGTACAGATACTAATGAATAACTGCTAATTCATTACTTCGTTACTTCTGAACGGTATACTCAACTCCCATTCATTCTGAATACTAATAATTTAATTGTGGATTATTTAGAGCTTTTTCCAGCAATCATCTGGCTGGTATTAATCTCATTATTAATCTCATTTAAAATACGAGATGAACTCTTAATGTTTTACCTATATAAAGTTCTAGACCCGATATTCCGAACATATTTGACTTCGTAATTATAACATATGGCCTTATTAAATACACCACTAGTATGCTGTATGCTGAAATAATATAATATAGTTCGGTATATAATGATTAAAAGTCCAAAATGTAAATGACTTCTGCATGCCAGAAGATAGCAAAGTTTCGAGCCAGGAAGTAAGATACATCAAGAAAGAAACCGAAGTGTTCGAGGTGAGCAAGAACAAAAGCAAGAATTATATATATATATATATATATATATATATATATATATATATATATATATATATATATATATATACATACACACACACACACCACACACACACACACATATATATATATATATATATATATATATATATATATATATATATATATATATATATATATATATAAAACTGCTGCTCAGGATTTTAGATACAGATGTGACTCTACTTACAAACGAGTTACGTTCCAGTTTGATATATTGTATTTTCCAGGGAATTTTATTAGTACGAATGATACTTAAAACCTAAATACGTACATTAAATACATTAAGCAAATGATGATAATAATAACGTAAAATACAGTTTTAATTTACAATCACGGTTGCTCATATCTCTGAAAGTTCGTAAGTAGAGGAGTAACTTCTATACTCTGTTTTTCAACAGTTCCCTCAAAAGGACACCATTGGAAGGGCACTACTCTCCTTCGATGAACCAAGCAAAATCTTTACACACGACGACAAAAAGTGCTCACACGACCATCTCCTCATCGCGGGTGACATGACAGGAAGGTAAGAATCACTCATTTTTCCTCTGATCAACGTCTCGAGTTCCCAAGTAATAGCATGGCGTTGTTAATTAAACATCACTGTTACCCAAATATGCTACAATGTATATTTCAAACGCAAACACAGCTTTACCAATGAATCAACTTTATTCTGCTTTTTTTTTTTTTTTTTTTTTTTTTTAATCTTTGCATTGTTTCAATTTCGTTTCACCCGATTCAACTGCAGGTGAAACTTGTTCAAGTGACATCAAAGTGGTATCTGTCTACCATTTTCTTTCATTCCCATTGAAAGTGAGCATATTATTTCCTTCATAAGATGAATTTGATAGCATTCAAGTGTCCTTTTCAAGAAGTAAAGAGAATTTCCTCCTGACAGTCTATCTGTAATAGTGTTCTTTCTTTTTCCTTGACAATAATGATCCTCTGCAGAATGTGTGGAAATCTGGCACCTAAATCAGTGAGAATTGTGAAGTATCCTGGAGTTCCTAAGACAGTTATAATAACCTTCACCACAACAGGTGAAGACGGAGGCTCTGCTGTTGGATTCAGAATGAGAATTTCAGGTAAAGAGTCAGCTTTTTCAGTACTACAGACAAACAACAATGTACAGTTAGCCTTAGATTCTGGCAGCTTTTGCTAAATAAAATGAAAACGACAAGAAAAGGTAGAGGTAATGCTAGTGCCATACCAATCACTTTTAGAAACCTTCCATGCTGTTTCATCAAAACACTCCCTTCCTTGTCTGACCTTGCACTGCTGTTTTGCTATCATTCTATCGGTCTTGCTCTCTCATTCAGTGTGTGTAAGTCTAATGTTCACATAGTCTACATCATATTGGGAAAACTGTAGAGCTGGACAATTGCTTTTCTAATAAGCTGATGTTTATGCATTTTTTCTTCCTTGCAGGATGGACTGCAACAGGCTAATCCCTCTGAGCTTCACACAAGGAATATTGAAAACCTGACTTTGACTAAATAGTTATCAAAGTTAACATTAAGGATTGAAGGAGAAACATTTTCAATCAAATAAAAATTTTCTCATAATTCTAACTTTCATTTCTTGCATAATTCCCATAGATATTTATCAAAAAAGCACTTCACAAGTAATAAGTGTTTAGTCTAATGTATTCAGTAAGTTTTATGCCAAGATGTCAACATAACTTTTATTCTTATAATACATCATAGCTTAATTCTGATAAGAATCATTTGATACTGGTCATTTCTGTCAGAAATTAGCAATTAATAACAATAATAACGGATTGACTTGGAAAGGTCACATAAAAATGTAAGGTGGTGGTAAATGGACAGGAAAAGTCTGTGAATTGTAAATCATAATCAACAATTACAAAAATATTTACAGGGACACATCCTGATCCAATCATTCCTAACCTAACCTTATACCCTAAGCCTTGCCTAAAATGCGCTGTGAATAATAAATCTTATAAAAATGCACCCATGAAATGTGCAGTGAATGATAAATCTTAAAAATGCACCCATACAGGGATACGCAGATATATTTGTATTAAGACAAAAGACCACATGGAAATTAACAGTAATAAACTTGGTAACTTACGTCAATAGACAAAATGTGTACGTTTTTCATTTGGTCAATAGTTCTGTCTTGATAACTATAAACTTGTGAGAGGATCAGGAAACATGTACTATACTGTTTTTTTCCATCTGTCCATCCGCCTGTGGTGGTCGCGCATGGTAACACTGCATGCCGGGCGCATATTTCCCAAGTCTGGAAGAGTATAGGGATAGGGAAAATTAGGACCAATCAAAGTGCGTGGAGCTGATCCAGACGTCACAAACCACGCCTTTTAGCTCCCTCCTCAGTCCCATATCCATTACTGCCACCAGTCACGATGCCGAAGAAATACTTTCTTCTCAATTTCACCGTTTACGACTTGTATGACATATACAGTTTAGTCGGCTATATCTAAACATAATGCAACACTAATTTAACAACAATATATCGTTCAAATGAGATACACCGTGAAAGATATTATGCGTTATTGGCTCCTCCCTCCTGGTAAAAAATATTTTTACATCGCGAATTTCTAAATTATAGACGTGAAAATGCATGTTTAAAGCCATTTACAATGAGTTACGATAACTCACGGGATGAATCAAACAATATACAAGATGGTAAAAATGATGGTATCTGACCTGTCTGTAGGGGAAAACAGAGAGAGGGAGTAGAGCTTACACTAAGGATGTTTCGTGGTAATGCACATTACCGTGCATTGTATAAAAGCAATATACTGGTCATTACTGGGCCATGAACAGGAATTAGACTGATATAGTCCCTACTATTTACAGGGACACAGTATCAGCATCATTCATTAAATTATTTCAAGAGCTAATGTGTACTTAAGGAAACCAACGGTATTGTTATTTTGGTGATCCAAGTTAGCCTACTGTAACCAAATATAGTTACTTGACAAACTCATCCTGTCAATGGCTAATTTGAATAAGGCTGTTTTTTTAGGTGTACTTGATAAACTGTAGTAAAAAATTGCCTTTTTGAGGTGGATTCCGTTTTGATGAAACCTTCCAGATGTCCTTACCTGATTGGTACTTGCCATTCATTGTGTACAAATATGTAAAAAGTTTGTTATTGAATATTTTTTGCTTTTGCTTCTTACTTATCATACATTGTGTACAGACAAATAAAAAGTGATAACATAATTCAGTATTGAATATTTTTAGTAATCCCTTACGTGATGTTTGCTTAAAATTCATTGTGTACAAAGAAAACACTAATTATTTAATTTATTCAATATTTTTAGCAAACCCTTCGTACTTGTCATTCATTGTGTGCAAAAAATTACAATGAGTTACAGTAGACTTTTTACTGAGCTGAACTAAAGTAGAATTGATGCATAAATTTATTAAAACTGCTATATGCTTTAAAATAAATATGGATGACACTTCTTTTCCATCTTTCTTTCTACAGAAAATTTTATACAAATATTCAACATGTATTAATTAAAGCCAGAGATAACGGTAGTATATGAGTATACTACTATTTTCATACAAGCTCACACTGAATGGCAAAATGTTAGTGCTAATTACAGGTCATATACCATCAATTTTTACCAATTACCATCAATTTTACCATCTTGGTATATGTTTGATTCATCCCATGAGTTATCGCAACTGTTCATAAATGGCATTAAACACGTATTTTCAAGTATATAATTTAGCAACTCACGATGAAAATATTATTTATGCAGAAAATATCGACATTATGAGCAGGAATTAAGAGGTACTGAGCACTATTACCAAGAGGGAGAAGCCAATAACGCTTAGTATATTTCACGATGTATCTCATTTGAAGAATATATTGTTGTTGAATTACTGTTGCATTCTGTTTAGATATATCTGACTAAAATGTATAGGTCATACAAGCCGTAAACTGTGAAATGGGGAAGTTTTTCTTCGGCATTGTGACTGGCAGTAATGGCTATGAGACCGAGTGTAGCTAAAAGGCGGGGCTTGTGACGTCATGGATCAGCTCCACGTGCTTTGATTGGTCCTAATTTTCCCCATCCTTATACTCTTCCAGACTTGGGAAATATGCGTCCCGGGCTTTCAGTAGTTACGCTATGTGTAAATTTTAGGTAAATAAAAGGATATCTTGGTGTACATTTGCTGCATGCGAATTATAATTTGCTGCATAAGAATTACATCGTTAATATTCGAAATAGGATATTATTTAAAGCCCGGGACGCAGTGTTACCACGTGCAAACACCACAGGCATATGGACAGATGGAAAAAAAAAAAACAGAGTATAGGTAGGCCTATAGTATGTGCGACTTTTTTTCTCTCTCTCAAAAACGTATTTGTTAGAAGTTAAGAGAATAGCTCGTAAATTGCGTTCAAAAATTAAGCTTATTACTGATTTAAAGCAATTTAATTGGCCCCTGAAAAAATTTTACATTGGTTTGTAACATTTACGTACAAAACGTCTTCTAAGAGAACGGAATACATAGTATCTGTCATCTACCAAATTTTCCTAAATACGTAAGAAAAATTCACACCGTTAAAGGCTGTCTGTATACATAGACGTTTAAGGTAGCATACATAGACTGCTACAATTGTATGTACTTTATATTTTTGTGTTTTTTTTATTAATCGCTTCTATACACAATGTGAACATATGAGAACCAATACAGAAAATGGTTTGTTTACATTACCTGTTTTTTGTGCTGCCTTCTCATTCCCTTCTTTCCATATGTAATTGGTCCCATGTTTCTTTAAAAGCATTCCACCAAACATTATGGATACAGACAACAAAAATATCCATAGCAACGTAAAAATATTACATGCCACTGAAACATAAGTGTAAAGGTAGATATTTATGTGATCGCATAATTCCTCCTTCCACTAAACCTTAGGCTAATAACCACGAAACATTCAACTTCCAGTGTTCCACGAAGATACAGAATTTTCGGAAGATTTCGAAATTTGTAACTCATATGGCTAACTTAAAAGGCTTTAAAAATATAGGTACGTCTCCACGACAATGTTAAAATTCTTCTCTATCAAGCCTCAAACCACAGGAGCAAATCCTTCCGACTCAAATGTTAGGCTTATGACATCAAATCGTGTCATACATTCAAAATCACCTCTAAAACATATAAATGTGATAAGAATAATAAAAAGCGGCAATGTAATCTTTTAAAAATTACAATAATTAGTGGGAAAACCAATCCCGATTTTTGTTAGGAACCGCAGTTATTTTCGTTCTAATACGAAGTTAGTAATGTTACCTACAATCCATATATCCCACACTGTTATTCATTTGCCTCTACAAAACACATTGACAATACAACTCTTTAACGTTGTGTTTTTTTTAATACAAAAAACTGTTGCTGCGTTTTTTTTCGCTAGTTTTCACCATTCATTTAACAAATGTCTTTCGATACAATCTTACGAGACTAAGTCTATGAACTGGGCCTTTTTATAAACAATAAATACTGCTACACGCGTACGGTAGTATAAAATATCTGTGATTTTGAACTCATTACAGCTATGAAATTCGTGATACATACTAATGGCATATATATATATATATATATATATATATATATATATATATATATATATATATATATGATTACCTACTTATACATAATCTGCATCAAGATCATTTTGTAATTTACTCATATAACAATGCCTGCGCACAATTCATTACTGTAAGCCCTTGATTTTTTGAAATTCATTTTTATATGAAATATAGCAATACTTGGATATGACTTCCATATTAAAAAATGGAGTGCATTGACACTACTACCATGTTTTAGTACTGGATTCTTTTGTCTTTTCTGTACATTGTTTCTATCTTATTTCAGCTGTTTTGTAAGACACAATCTTCACCACCTATTCTGTCTTATTCATTGCATAAAACAAAGATAATCAGCGTGAAGACACTTCAGGGTAATTCATAGGTCACAAAATAAATTTCAAAAGTTTTAATAGAAAGAAATTACCCTAGAAGCTTAACAAGATAATTTCACTGTTAGTTAATGAAGGGAACAATTTTTTTGTGACAGTTAGCAAAATGTAAAATTTTTTTTTTATTCAATGAACTGGAACAGCAGAAACTGGTTCGCTGTAAGGGTAACTGCAATGAAGTGGTCCAAACCGGACCAATAAAAAAAAAAAAAAAAAAAAATTTAGTATACCAAGTTGTTACAGTACAAATTTATTATAAACTAACAGGCATAAGTTTCAAAACCTTCCACAAAGCACAGCACACTTCATAATAACAAAAACAATCACATATCATACACAAGAGTATAAGACAGAATTACTAAGCCTTAGTGCAAGTATTTACAAAAAGTAGAGCAGAAATGTCCTCATGGTAAACCCATCATCTTAGGTCATATGTTAGTCGACTAGATATATATAATACACATGTACAAGTACCTAAGACTAAAGTACAAACGTTGTTGGTTACAGCTTCCACAACTAGGGGTGATTAGGTTATGCCATCAGCTGTCATCCTGCGCATGAACTATCTCCCATTTGATTCCCATACGCACTTGTATGAGTGTCCACATAATCGCTCTCATGACCCACTTCAATCACGCTCTTACATTCACCCAGGAAAATGACTGAGTAATTACGTAATTCTTCCTGTGAAAATGGTTGGAAGTACTTTACAATAGATAAAAAATAATAATTTTCTCAAGTAGTGAGGAAGTAAAAACATCCGCAAAAACTCTTTGCAGGAATCTCAATGTAATAAAAAACAAGACTTGCAGATCACACAGATATACAATATTGTAATATTCCATGGCACATAAACACTAGTCTGTGGGAATATGGCACACATTTCTGTTCAATTAGCCAATTGATGCTTCCTCAGCAAAGCAGGAAAATTGTTTTAACACAAGAATGAGTGAGAAGTGTTCTCTTTCTCGTCTCCTTATGTCACATGAGTTTACAACGCATGGAATGCATTTAGAATGAGCATTCTCATCATGAATAACACTATAAACATGAAATACTGTTGAATAAATTATTAAATACACTAACATAAAAATACTGCAGGGTTTATCTTCTTCAAGCTATGCCTGCCTCACCCTTTCAGTTGGCAACTTGGCATCGAATCTGTAGGTACAACATAACTAGGCTACACTGAATAATTGCACCAAAATCTGCAAATCCATTTTGCACCAAGAAGCATCTTAAGAAAAATAAGAAAACATTAAAAGACATTCATTCATAACTAAGAAAGGGATGATTATCTTAAAAGCACCTACTTTATCTTTGTTATGTTTTGGCCCTGCCTCCTTCAAGCAAGGCCAAAGTTGTGTTAACAATGAATATCAAAACTGTTCATTAAATACATTCTGGAAACACTGACATATTAAATATGACTTATTGGGTTTTACCTAATATATATATATATATATATATATATATAATATATATATATATATATATATATATATATATATATATATATATACATATATATATATATATATATATATATATATATATATATATAATGTGTGTGTATAAAATACAACATAAAACAACTTTCACAGCAATTGCCTGACTGGACAACCGATAAATACAGTCACTTCAATTCCCTTGCAGCCTTTCATACCTTCAAGTATCCCAGTCAAGTTATACACAGTATAAAATATTTATTAATGGCTATACAATTGTGCTAGAACTCTCATCAAAATAAAAACAACCTCCTAAAACATAATATCACTATAATGGCGCATATATAGTGTCCACAGATTCATAAATCTCCTGGAAGTGAGGTCGCTTTTCGGGTTCATATTCCCAACACTTCAGCATCAGCTGATACATCTCCTCTGGCGTGTTGGGAGGGGCAAACATTCTATATCCTGTAGAAGGATTCAATGAAAACGTTAGTTTCACACTGATAAAATGAACTGTGTTAGTATAAATATAAACAATATTGTATAAAACTGCTCTGGAATTCCACATATATCTAAAATCAATACAAATCAGTTATAATCATCATCATTATTCAGAATATGAACCCTATTCATATGGAACAAGCTCACGGGACCTGACTTGAATTAGCTTTCAAGGTTATGGTGTTCATTTGACAGAAACAACAGAAGGTAAGATAATATACAGAATATGAACCCTATTCATATGGAACAAGCTCACATGGAACACTGACTTGAAATTCAAGCTTTCAAAGACTATGGTGTTCAGTTGACAGAAACAACAGAAGGTAATAGAATATACAAAAAGAATATGAGAAAGACAACACGAAACTGAGTAACTATGCCAAAACTCCAGCATATGTTTGTTGCCTCTCATTCACTTATGAAAATAATATTCAAAGTTTACACTTAATCCAGTGATAACCTATTTTACGTGTAAATATAATCATACCTGAATCTATCATCTCTCTGGCTTTTGAATTAGAGTACCCATGGTATGGAACCTCTCCACAGGAGAAGATCTCCCAGCACAGCACCCCATAGCTCCAAACATCACACAGAGAAGTGTATTTGCCTGTAATATACAATTTATCATCATTATAAATCCTGTTTCACATGGATACATATCCTATTAATCTCATGTGACAAACAGTGTAGTTTATTTCATATTTCAAATTAAAACATTTAAAAAGCCTTCAACAAGTGTAGGGATTAGGTGTCCATGAAGTATTCAGTTAGTCTGAATACAGCATATATGTTTTATGATTATAATATACAGAATACAGAAAATATAACTTGTTTCATTAAGGTGATCAAAACTTAAAAAAATATTAAAACTACTCGGTTTTCTGCGAGACACGAAATCATGATGCATGAGAGAAGCAAAACTGTTCTTTGACTGCTAAACATCATAAGCTGATTCTTACCAAAATTAAGAGCTTCTGGTGCTGTCCATTTAATTGGAATTTGTTTCATGCCATCGCTCACTATATATTCTTCTTCTTCACGGGACATGCCAAAATCTGATATCTTTACTATGTTCTGATGACCTGGAAAAAAATATAACCAAGGTGTAGACAATTTTATTGTATATACATGGTTACAGATACTATATTATCACTGGCAGCCCATCCTTAACATTAATTTTAACAAAAAAAAATCCACTGTTCTTAAACAGCATATAGCTTACTGATAATCACTGATCCTACTAACAGATACTGATAGAGAAGAGAGAATTTTATTGTGATTGCTAAACTGTCCTGTAAAAACAGAAAATTACTCAATACATGAACACTAAGGATTACTTATACAACTACAGTACTAAGTTCTGTCACCCCAGAACGTGACACATCAGTTAGAAACCCTTTACACTTTACTGTCCAGGCTGATCACATATCTCATGAACTTACTTGAAGGATCAGTGCAAACATGTTTCTGTTCATAACATTTCAGTTGCATTTGTTTACAATTCCTTGGCTTAACCAAGCCTATACCTAAATTCTTTTCCGTTCATTTAGTGCACATTCTACACTTATCATTTTATCTTATATTTATCTTAAGAGCTTCATTGATGCTCATGCATTTTCATGGATTAACAATGCAAGGAGAGTAATGCTGTTGACTCGATGTCATTTGTTACATTGCAAGGTGTATGGATGTTCTGGCCAGCCTGGTGCCTGCCTCATCATTGGATTGAATTAATTGTCATTTCCGATCCATATAGATTACCTTTCAACATTTACCCTTAAGATTTAATGAAGTTTCTAAAGGCCTACCACCAGACTCTAATTGGAACCTTGTCATAATGCTTCCAGAACTTCAAAATTCAGTAGGTGTTTGCAAATGAATTCAAGACAAAGTTTGCTATACATTAAAGAACGGATTTTTGTATATTACAAAAAACGGCTGAAGGAAAAGGTGTCTTTACAAGACTACTTACCCACTAGACAGTTCCTCGCCGCCAGATCTCTATGGATACAGTTCTTGGACTCGAGATACGCCATCCCGGAGGCTGTGTCTAGACACATTCCCATCATCTGTTTCACTGTGAGTTTCCCTTTGTTATTACGGACGAAGCTAAGAAGAGAACCACCTGCAGAGATGCTCTTAGATAAACTTGGGGGGAAAATTTGATTGAACACTAAGAAAATCTAGTAAATGCAACGAATAAAGTTAATAAACCTTAATAATAAAACATTCATGAGAGGATGATCAAGGAAGAGGTGTAAGGTTCATATAGAGTCCCTTTGACCAGTGGTAGTTCTCACTTGATGAATTTCTATGGCTCCAGTGTTATTCTTTGTCTAAATGTTAGTTTTCCATCAATGCAATAATAGATTCCTCGCTACCTTGTAAAATGAGGTCAAGTACTGGGTTATGTATTTTTCAAAATAACTCTGAAAAAAATGCACCTTCTTAACTAATAAAAACTGGCATGCCTTGACTAATCCTCTATACAGCATCCCCTTGATACCCTCAGAATTTCTTCTCTCTCAGTTCTATCGCTTATGAGTTTGTGAGAATGAGACTCACCGGGGACAAGTTCCATGACAATCATGATGGGCTGTTTCTGAACGCAGATTCCGATGAATTTGACTATGTTGGGGTGATCGTATTGCTTCAAGATGCGTCCTTCTTGTAAGAACTTCTTTTTCTGTTCGTCCGGAAGAGTGACACGACATGTCTTCACAGCCACTTCGAGGCCTGAATCTCTTAGGCGAGCTTTGTAGACGTCGCCAAAGTTGCCCTGAAAGTTATGATAATAATAAAGAGATTTAGAAGCTACCCGAAGAGACAAGGAAATGCCACGTCCCAGAACCACGTATTTGTTTCCCAGATTACAATTGGTTTCCTTCACAAATAAAACCCATCAGATATCTTCATCCACGTGAAACTCTGATGGGTTTAGAAGCTGGCAAGCTGAAAACTGAATCGTCATGCAATGTGCAACAACAATCGGAAACAATCTTGATCTGCTTTTGGCTTAATACCGTTTGAAAGAAATGGTTTTAATTTTCAATATGTATACTCAACATTCTTTTCGAACCTATAAATTTGCAACAGCACTTTTTATAGACATCCTAGAAGCACCCATGCTCATCAGTATATACTGTACTGTATTTGCCATTATATGTCATTACGTTAAGCTCTGCTAAATGTTTAGAACAAAAGCAACCTTTCTAATTTTTTCAAATGACCACTATCGAGGTTTTTATTAGTCATCAATTTATGATTTCCATTAAAAAGCAAAAGCTTTTTCGTGAGCTTGGATTCTGCTACTGGTACGGAATATATTGAAAATATAAGGACATAGTTTATAGCTTACATATTCTGTTATCGTACATAGTATATATATATATATATATAATGAAAAATATTAGCAAATTAGTTACGAAATTCATCTAAATTTTTTGTTGAAGCAGGCAGTCATCTAAATGATAAATCTTGCGTTTATATAGTCATGTGGATCAATGCATTCAAGGCAGTCCCCGGGTTACGGCGGGGGTTCTGTTCGGGCAGGGCACTGTAAGCTGAAAATCACCTTAACCCGAATCGTCGCAATTATAATGGGAATAAATAGCAACAGCATTATAAGCCCGGGTTACAGTGCTGTAAAGCAGATTAACAGCGTCATGAGGCAAGAGCCTTAAGTCCGGAACGACTTAACCCGAACCTGATGTAACCCGGGGGACTGCCTGCATATGATAATAGTACGCATTGACAAGTTTTCATCCATTCTATTCGTATTATATCAACTTTTTTCATTTTCCTTAAGATATATGAGTTGTCAATTGTTGTGATCTAACATCAAACAGCTCAAACCATTAGGTAAACAAACATCCATGTAATTGAATTCAAAGTTTAGTCCTGAGAGGTGCTCGATGTGGTAAGCTATTCTCTCCGTTCCCAATAATACCTAAAAACATCAGATTCTCTTAAAAAGAAATTATACCTGGAAAGACCTGCCATGATTCCATATGATGAAAATGTAAGGCTTTTCATATTAACCAACTTACCCTTCCAATTTTATCTCTCAGCTCCACATCGTCATTGTTGAGCTCCCAGCGTTCTCTGAATATTGGGTTCCTCAATATCGCTCCGGATTTGTTAGTGACAGGCAGACAACATCCGTGTTGGTGGAGAATCAACTCCTGAATGGTAGGAAATGCTGGACCTTCGAACCTATAGTGACCCTGGAAGAGATGAGAGGAATTTTAAAGGAGAATATTGGACGAAAGGCAAATTTATCTGTCAGAGATGAGGTTGGGAATTCAGGAGCTGCGACGTGACCAGTTCATCCAAATATTTCATCTGCAGAGTAGCCCGTCGGGGATGAATGTGAAAATATAAACAGAAGACTGTGAATTTCTCATATGATCTCAATAATTTTCTGAAATTATCTCTGTGAATTTCTCGGATTATCTCTGTAAATTTCGTAAATCATCACCTGTACTGATTATGTAGACTATTCTATATTGCTCAGCCAAAAACTCTTATTAGTAAACAATATATCTGTGAAGGGCTCTTCGGTAGAATTGCCATTTCAAATAGGACTGCTGACTGAGATGTGCAAATTCGTTTTCCCAAAAAGTTAGGAAATGAAAGGAATGGAATCATTCCCTACCTGCAATTCTTGGTCACACGAGGATATTAACTCTCATACCTAAAGAACTTACAATAACTGAAGAGATAGATCCCTCCACTCACCTCAGGCGTCGTTTGGACGATGAAGTGTTTATGTGATCCCCAGCAGACGGAAAGGACGACCTGCTGCTCGTCGTTCCGAGTCGTCTCTCTGACCAAGTAGTCGCCTTCGTTGACCAGCAATCTCACGACCTCTTCTCTGGGCAGGACTCCGTGGAACCAGGGCTCGTCCTCCAGGCAGCGGTCGGGGTCGTAACTCTGCGGGAGTTGGAGAAATGACTTCAAACTTTGCCACCATTCCATCGGGGTTTTATTTACGCTTTTCTGACCTCAGTGAAAGTGGATGGGATCTAGTGGGGATATTTATATATATATATCATATATATATATATATATATATATATATATATATATATAATATATAATATATTATATATAATATATAAATCCAGCTTTCCAGGATCAATGAGGACTGTTAGCCTGGAAAGCTTGTGACATTTTTTGTAATAAATATCTCCGCTAGATAACCATCCACTTTCAGTGGGGTCCTGTTAGTATATATATATATATATATATATATATATATATATATATATATATATATATATATATATATACTATATAGATTTATATATAATATATATATATATATCATTGCTTTTAAAAAAGAATTTACGTTTAAAAGGGATACGTATTTTAGTTCAGTGGCTAGATTTAATGTTTATCAAAGGAACAAATGGAGCATTATTCATCGTTAAGTATTTTAGGACATTTCAAATATTTCAACTTTTATACGAAATAAAAGCATCTTTAACGCTCAATAAAAGCAAAAGTACTTTGGAAGAATTAAGAACAATTCAACAGCGGAAAAAAATTGCTAAGAAATCAATCAAATTTATGCTATTTTTCATTTACAGATTGCATTAGCTGTGAGAATTTCCCTTTGAAATTTCTGTCAGGAGTCACTGTGAGTAATAGAAACGAGGCAATGAACTTACAACTGACTAGACAACACAATCTTCAGATGTGTCAATCAAAAAACCCAAAAAATCACTCACACTGGAGTTGGTCTACAGGTCCATTCGAGCAAGACACCTCTGAGAGCTTGAACTGAGAACCAACCATCTCAAGTTATCATGAAACAAGTGAGTGGGAGCTTGAACTGAGAACTATAAGTATAACTATCTTCTCACACAAACGGTGAATGGGTCTGCCTAATTAATTTATTGTCTACTGAACGTCTTTATATATATATATATATATATTATATATATATATATATATACTATATATCTATATATATATATAATGTATTTATGTATATATAGTATTTAGCCTTTGCCTCCCACATCTTTGAACTGGTGTCAGAAAAGTGATGAGTTGTTTGGTCCAATTGTTTTGTCATCTGTACATTTTTTTTATTTATTGTATTTTTTAATTTTTACTCATCTCTAAACTGGATTCAAAATAGTGAGTTTGTTTACCCAATTATTTTGTCGTCTCCTGTACTTTTTTTCATTTATTTTTATTTTTTTTCAAGGCTTTGGATCCCAGTTCTTTAAATTGATGTAAGGAAAGTGAATTGGTTTGCATAATTGTCATGTCGTCTACTGCACGCTTTTTTTTTTTTTGCTTTTTTTGTTAACCTATGACTCACTTATTCTTTAAATATCGCCTCCAGTAGGTTTTCTTTTCCTTTTTCTTTTCTTTGAAAACCTATGACTCCCACATTCTTTAAATTTGTCTCCTGTATGTTTTTTTTCCTTTTTCTTTCTTGTTGACCTATAACTCCAACATTCTTTAAATATTGTCTCCTGAACATTTTTTTTTCTTTCTTTTTCTTTTCTTGTTGACCTATGACTCCCACATTCTTTTAAATAAGTGTCATGTCTTCCATTCACCCGACAGATGTCTCTGCTATAAACACTTGGGACGAATACGCCCCACACACACAACCCCCCAACCCCAACACCTAGCCCCGCCCCCAACACCCTAGCCCCGCCCCCCAACACCTAGCCCCGCCCCCCCAACACCTAGCACCTGCATCTCATTTACCAGTTCGGGAATGCCATTGATCGCCTGCGACATAAGGTCCGAGTGGACGTCGGTGGAGGACATCTCCGTCAGGGAGTTCCTGTCGGGCTCCGTAGCTCGCTCCACCGTGTTCTCCCGCGTCGGGGTCGGGGGCGTGGAGGCCGGGGAGGCGCTCGTCTTGCTCCGGCTGAAGGGCTTCCTGAGTAGCTCCTTGATGGCGGCAGATTTGGACTTGAGCGAGAGGGAGTCCGAGCGTTGATGCTGCTATGGAGGAGAGGAGGCCGAAGGAGGCGCTGGTCACTCAAAAGGTGGTTAATGGCACAGGAATGCTACAATGCTGACGTACTACTCACTTCATCATCATTATCATTATCGTTATCATTTTCAGTGTCATTATAGGTGTCATGAAAATCCACAATTACATAGTAAAGTATATCTATACTATGTAAAATTTACATAGTAATACACTTTACTATAAAATTGTGGATTTTTATGAGGAGTCACAAAAATCCACAATTACATAGTAAAGTATATTACTATGCACATTTACATAACAATATACTATACTATATAATTGTGGACATAAAAACCCACAAATATAGAGTAAAGTATATTACTATGTAAAATATACATAGCAATGTCCCTAACTATATAATTACAGACATAAAAATCCACAATTACATAGTAGAGTATATTACTATGTAAAATACACATAGTAATATACTTTACTATATAAAAAAAAATAATTGCAGACATAAAACCCACAAATATGGAGTAAAGTATATTACTATGCAAACTATACATACGAACATCCTTAACTACATAACTGTGAATTTTTAGATCTTTATGACACAAGTTGTTCTTCACGAGACTGTGAATTCTCTTAGCAATGTCATATCATCATTATCATCATCATCATCAACAGATCAACATGCCTATTTATGACAGACGAAATGAAAGGCAGGGAGAAGAGAGGAGAGCTATAGAAGCTTTTCCCCAAGTTTAAATGTATGTGATTCTACTGTTACTAAGCTAAGCTAAAAGTAAGTTTAGAACTGGACACAAAAAAGTCTTCCACCAAGCAACGTGCAAAGTTGACACCACACCGTTACCACACAAATGTTGTTAGTTTCATTACAGAGATGTGAGATTAGTTAAAACTAAATTTTGTTTATACTCGGAAACAAAAATACAATACGAATGACACAAAGAAGACAAATAACCACTAAAAAAATATATTGTTATTCTCTTACCAAAGCATCTGCTTTGTAGAAGCGATGTGTATAACTTGACTCGTGAATAAACAAATAAGCGTAGTTATTCAAAAAGGTCAGTTTCTATAATAGTATTCGCATTATGTGTAAAGAATTAATATTTGCGTTTGCTGTATCGAAAGGACTGTTCATTTGCTGTTTTTATCAAAGCAATATCTTTCGCTGGTCAAAGTTAAGCAGAGGCACGAAGATGGATAATATTGTGTAATATTTCCCCTGAAGTGTTGTCTAACTTCAATCGATCCGTCTGCGCAAAACCAAGAAAAAATTATAACAAGAAAAAGAGTCTAAACGAAAAGTGGAAAGAGAATATTCGAAAGTAGTTACACACTTTTGAATAAGTGAGAGGGTGTCTCTACTGAAAATATAAGACGAATCTGTGAAAGAACTTAAAAAAAAAAGTTAGAATTGATCCGTTACTTTCATGAAAAGAAAGTGACAATCACAACACCTCACCAGTTTCTTAATTGGCTTAAGTGAAACTTTTTTTTCTCTCTCTCTAAGAAACGTCTGAGAGAATCACACAGCCCATGAGTACACCAGCAATTTTCTATTGAGGTTCTAAAATATATAATTTCAGTTCAGTTCCTCGGTAGCTAATACTTCCCCGGATCGTTTTCTCTACCACAGATTCTTCTACTTCGACTGGACGATAAAATTATAGGCAAAATGTATTAAAATGTTAAAAGACGAGAACGAATTTCATTTTCAACGCTGTTTTTATTATTCGTCGACGGTAACAGATTTAACTTTTTTTTAAGGTCTTTGAAAGGACTCCCATTCTTTTGAAATTAACGAAAGATTTTTTTAAAGTCTATGAAAGGACTCCAATTTTTTTTTAGATCAACGAAAATTTGTCTAAGGTCTTTGGAAGGATTCCCATTTCTTTTTTTTAGATTAACGAAAATTTTTCTAAGGTCTTTGAAAGTACTTCCATTCTTTTGAGATTAACGAAAGATTTTCTAAGGTCTTTGAAAAGATTCCCATGTGATTCTCAAGGATCATATTTTACCTAGTTGGGTTACTTTCTCATGGAGGGACGTGAGCTTTAATTACTTATTTCGTCGCAACATGAACAATAAAACACTGCTGACTAATCTGAGAACCAGTAGCATCTGTCTTCTTCAAAAGCCACAACAGGTAGACACATGGAAAAGTTGCTGAGAATGGAGGAATTCGGAGACAAAAGAAA
>NC_061094.1:71385817-71400817 GCF_015104395.2 Macrobrachium nipponense | reverse complement strand
GACCTGCAACCATAACACAGTTATTAAAATTATACAAGCTCTTGAATTATGGTCCAGGCATATGTACATATAAATCTCTAGAATAAAAAAAAATTATAAGAACTAGAATACATGAAATCACATTATATAAATGTCATTTTTTTTTTCTACTTACTTGTTGGTCTCGGAAAAAGTGGAATATTCTGTCTTTGGCGAGATGGCCGTGACAGAAGTGGCCACCTCCGTCTGCAGCTGGGCATATCTCCCTTGGGTCGTGTCTGTCAGCTCGCATACCTCCGACAATATAGAACGCCTACGGGGAACAGATGCGGGAAACTGTAAGTCAGGTCCTGCCTCATTACGTGATTCACACTTGTCACAGCGAGTGAATTACCCGGGATCCAACACGAGGTTTTTATGGTAGGAATCCACGCATCCCCCTCTCTTCCTACACTCTTTCTCTTCACTCTCTCTCTCTCGTCTCATCTTGTCTTCTCTCTCTCTCTCTCTCTCTCTCTCTCTCTCTCTCTCTCTCTTCATTTACACAGACTTTCTCTCCACTTACACACCCTCTCTCTCTCTTTCTCTCTTCACTTACACAGACTCTCCACTTACATTCTCTTCTCTCTCTCTCTCTCTCTCTCTCTCTCTCTCTTTCCATTTACACACACTCTCTCCCCACGTTCACAGACTCTCCCTCCACTTTCTCTCTCTCTCTCTCTCTCTCTCTCTCTCTCTCTCTCTCTCTCTCTCTCTCTCTCTCTCTCTCTCTTCCCACTTAGAACAGCAAACACACGTAACTCCAAGTAATATTACACAGAAATATACACAGCAAAATATCACCAAAAATCACTAGACGTCAGCGAAACATCCACTTCATTCCTAAAGCCTTACCACTTGTCGATCATGTCCTCTTGAACGCGCTCTTGGTATTCCAAGAGCCCCGGTAATAACACGGTCCTGAAGTCCCTCTCGTAATCCGCGGCTTCGCACAGCAACAAGACGTAGTCGTTGTGGACTTGGTGCAACTTCTTGCAGGCCTTCTGGTACCTCTCCTTGAGCTCGTCCAGCTTGCGTCCTGGCTTGCCTAAATTCGAGAGGAAGAATAGCAGGTGGTAATGAATAGTAGACAACGATGGTATGTTTTGCTTTTCTCTCTTATAAACGTTGAGAGAAGGAACCTGCTATATATCTGTTTATACTGTAGTGCATATGCAAGAACACCAGGTAGTAATAGATACTAGATTTTTCTTTTATTTTCTATATACGTTGAGAGAAGAAAACTGCTATAAATAAATCTAACTGTTTATACTGTAGTGCATAAGCAAGAACATAATTTTTTTATGAATGTTGAGAGAATGAAACTGCTATATACCTAACTTGGTAATACTAGACAACAATGGCTCGTTTTTCTTTCATTTTTTATGAATGTTGAGAGAAGGAAACTGCTATATATCTAACTGTTTATACTGTGGTGCATATGCAAGAACAGCAGTTGGTAGTAAATAGACAGCAATGACACGTTTTGCTTTTATCTCTTATATACTGGTAATAAATACTACTAGACAGCATTTTCTAAAACAAATGAAACCCAGAAAGCAAATTTGGATGAAGGAAAATCCTCCATCCATCTAGATCTTGAACATCTACTATTGCTCCTTCATAACTGCACAATAAGAAATATCAACAAGCCTTAAAGGTAAAGTGAAACTACTTCCTTCTAGACTAAACAACCTGATACAAGTCATCGTGAGCCACTTCTTACCAAAGTATATTTTAGTCAAAGGATGCAAAGAAGAACCTTAAAAACCTAGACAGTTGGGCTGGATAAGACCCACAAGGATTTTTTCTCCTTTTATGGAAATTAATTCTGGAAGACCCACAACAGGAGTTTTTCTCCCCCCCCTTTTAATGGAAAAATGAATTCTGGAAGAACCCCCAATAAAAGGAATTTTTCCCCCCCCCCCCTTTTATGGAATAAAAGTCTGGAAGACCCACTTAGATTTTTCCCCCCTTTTATGGGAAAGAATGCCCGGAATAACCCCCACAAGGATTTCCCCTTTTATGGAACCTTTTAAAAGTCTGGAAAGACCCACTTAGGATTTTCCCCCTTTATGGAAAATGAATTCTGGAAGACCCACAAGGATTTCCCCCCTTTTATGGAAATGAATTCTGGAAGACCCACAAGGATTTTTCCCCTTTTATGGAAATGAATTCTGGAAGACCCACAAGGATTTTCCCCCTTTTATGGAAATGAATTCTGGAAGACCCACAAGGATTTTCCCCCTTTTATGGAAATGAATTCTGGAAGACCCCAAGGAATTTTTTTTTTCCTTTTCCCTTTTAATTGGAAATGAATTCTTGGAAGACCCACAAGGATTTTTCCCTTTTATGGAAAATAAATTCTGGAAGAACCCACTAAATGAATTTTTCCCCCTTTTAGGAATGAATTCCCCCCTTTTGGAAGACCACAAGGATTCCCCCCTTTTATGGAAAATGGAACATTCTGGAAAGACCGACCAGGATTTTCCCCCCTTTTAATGGCAAATTTAATTCCTGGAAGACCCACAAGGATTTTTCCCCCTATATGGAAATGAATTCCTGGAAGACCCCCACAAGGATTTTTGTCCCCCCTTTTCTGGAAATTGAATTCCTGAAAAGACCCACAAGATGTTCTCTTCCTTTTATGGAAATGAATTCCCCGTGTAAGACCCCAAGGATTTTCCCCTTTTCCTTTTGCAAATGGAAACTCTGGAAGACCGAACAAGGATTTTTCCCCCTTTTATGGAAATGATCCCCCCTGTAAGGACCCACAAGGATTTTCCCCCCTTTTATGGAAATGAATTCTGGAAGACCCACAAGGATTTTTCTCCTTTTATGGAAATTAATTCTGGAAGACCCACAAGGATTTTCCCCCTATGGAAATGACCCTTCTGGAAGACCCACAAGGGATTTTCCCCTTTTCCCTTGTTTATTTTGGAAATGGAAATTCTGGAAGACCCACAAGGATTTTCCCCCTTTTATGGAAATGAATTCTGGAAGACCCACAAGGATTTCTCCCTTTTATGGAAATGAATTCTGGAAGACCCACTTTTAGGTTTCCCGGCCTTTTTATGGAAATGAAGGTTTCCCCCTTTTGGAAACCCCAAACCCAAAAATTTCTTCTCCTTTTATGGAAAGAATTCGGTAAGGACCCACCAAGGATTTTCCCCTTTCTTCCCTTTTAAATGGAAATTGAATTTCCCCCTTTTGGAAAGGAACCCATTTTTTAAGGAAATTTTTCCCCTTTTAATTTTGGAAATGGAATTCTGGAAGAACCCACAAGGTTTTTTATTTTCCCCCTTTTTAAATGGAAATTTAATTCCCCTTTGGTAAGGACCCACAAGGATTTTCCCCCCTTTTATGGAAATGAATTCTGGAAGACCCACAAAGGATTTTTTCCCCTTTTATGGAAATTAATTCTGGAAAAGAACCCCCGGCCAACCCGGATTTTTTCCCCCCTTTTTATTGGAAATTAATTCTGGAAGACCCACAAGGATTTTCCCCCCTTTATGGAAATGAATTCTGGAAGACCCACAAGGATTTTCCCCCCTTTTATTTTTGGAAATGATTCTTTAAGAAACCCAAAACCCAAACAATTTTCCCCACCTATTTTGGAAATGAATTTTCCCTTTGGAAAGAACAAGGAGGTTTTCCCACTTTTAAGGAAATTTTGAAATTCTGGAAGAACCCACAAAGGATTTTTCCACTTTATTGGAAAATTTTGGAAATCTGGAAGACCCACAAAGATTTTCCCCTTTTATGGAAATGAATTCTGGAAGACCCACAAGGATTTTTCCCTTTTATGGAAATGAATTCTGGAAGACCCACAAAGATTTTCCACTTTTATGGAAATGAATTCTGGAAGACCCACAAGGATTTCCCCCTTTTATGGAAATGAATTCTGGAAGACCCACAAAGATTTCCCCCTTTTATGGAAATGAATTCTGGACGACCCACAAAGATTTCCCCCTTTTATGGAAATGAATCCTGCAGAACTTTCTCATAAGTCTGATGCACTTGACCAATTTTCCTTTCTGCGCAGTGCTTTTCCAAGTATGTGGAAATCATATAATAATGTGACTAATTCATAGGACGGTAAAATGGATAAATCCAACAAAATTACGAACTACATACTGGCTTAAATTCATCTCATTCTCTGCAAGCGTTGAAAAGTTTTTTTAAGCCTTTATTGTCTTATAGAATTACCTTCTATCTAAACACACACACACACAGGCTTCATTGCAACCAGAATGTTTGCAGAAAAGAACTGGTTACTGGTGATGTTTTTTTTTAGTTGCAACCAGTTGAGTCCAAGAAAAGCCTTGACAATGGACAGGAGTCCAAACTGTTAAAACTGATATTTTGGTGAGGTCACTGAATAGAAGACGGAGGATATGCGGGATCCTTCACAGGGAACAATGTCTGATCCTTCGTGCAAACTTTTTTTCACTTATTGAATAGAATATAGAACCTAAGCCAAAAGTCAAGCGCTGGGACCTACGAGGCCATTCAGCGCTGAAACTGGAATTGATAGGATAAATGCGTAAAAGGTTTAACAGGAGGAAAACCTCAAAGCAGTTTCACTAGGAAACAATATTGTTATGAGAGAGTGGAAAGTCAGAGGGAAGAAAGAGAATATGAACGGAGGTATAGTAAAAGGAATGAAAGTGGTTGCAGCTAGGGGCCGAAAGGATGCTGGCAAAGAACCTTAAGTAATGCCTACAGTGCATCGCGTGAGGTTCACTGACGGCACACTACCCCACCCCCTTACGGGAGATACAAAACAGCAACAGTGTGGAAGAGTTTAAAAGAAAGCTAGACAAAATCATTAGGACACTGTGAATGAACAGTTAAACCTGCTCCTACAGATAAGTGAACACACAATGTCTTTGAGACATCCTAATCCTTGTAACTCCTTGTAATCTGAAGGGGCAGAAGTAGGCGTAGCGTCATTACCTTTTAGAAACTGGTCTTCGTATTTGGATTTGGAAGATTTGTACAACTCGAGGGCTTGCTCGTAATTGTTCTTGGACTTCAACACAGCTTCTTGTAACTGGAATGGAATAAGAGACGTAATTATTCACTCCTCTACTTGCATTTAATTTCACAATACGATACCTTTACAAAAAAAAAAGTTGAGATACCTGCATCATATAATCATTTATTGTTTCCCTTAACTCAATTATATTGAATCTCTGAAGTTTGATGGCCATTCTGGGCCAACTGAACTTGCTTCATATGTAATTACATACAATTACATGAATTACAGCTTTGCAACTCTACAGAACAAGTTACGAGTACAAGAAAAGCTCTCAGAACTTGACAATACACCTAACGACTTACTTTGGAAACTTCACACACTCATATTGTCTCAAAGTCTCTCAAATCTTCATGATACCTCTCTCTCTCTCTCTCTCTCTCTCTCTCTCTCTCTCTCTCTCTCTCTCTCTCTCTGTCAAAATTCAAGGGTACATCTCTCAATTTACTTTGAGAACTTCATAGGATCAGCTACAGTTTGTATTTCAAAGCTCAAGACAACTGTCAACTTCCTTTGAAAAATTCACACTATCATATACAAGTTCTTTCTCGAAGCTTCCCACTAACAACTGTGTAATTACTTAAAAAAAACTTCACTTAGTCAAGCATAAACTCTTTAAAAACTTCACGATGCATCTGCCCACTCTCGAAACTTCGTGAGATCACCATATGACAAACTCTCACCCCAACTGTCAAAACTGTCAACTTACTCTGGAGACTTCATTGGTGATCCTCTGGTGCTCTTCGTAATAGACCTTCCTGGATGCTCTCTTTTCGGTGATGAGGGCAGCCAACTTCTCCACTGTGTCTATGACCAGGGTGTCGGCATTCTGTCTCATGATATTGCTCCATTCCTCGACTCCGTCTACCATCATTCTCCAAGCCTAGACAAAAAGGAATAATGTTTGTGAGAAGGAAGTATAGTGCAAGACGAATCAGCTATGCTGGAATCAGATGCAAAAAAACTCAAGGTAATTTTCTAAACATTTCTATATTGTTAGAGTCCACTTTTTGAGGAAATAAATGCTTTGAATGATGTATTCAGAACTGAATGATGTTTCAGAACTTTTTCTCTGTACTTTTGGAGATTTTTGTACATAATGTAGTGTTCTTTTTAATCAAGTATATCCAATATTGATATGCATATAGTGATTTACCGATTATGTTGGCATTTACAAACCCTTACGTATATGCCAACATAAGAACACTACATTATGTAGAAAATTCTCTACAACTGCAGAAAAACAGTTAAAAATCTAATCAACAAGAATGTGCACGTACAATTAAAATGATGTGGATTAAATCGACTTGACACGTATCTAAATTAGCGAATCCATCATAATTTACCTGTCATTATTTCAAATATCGAACCCAATTAAATAAATGCAGGAGGATTGCTATTTTCACGAGACTATTTTGTTTAGACTAAACCAGAAAAAATGATAAAGGTAATTATAAACTATTCATTAAATGCTTACCTCGATCAAGGCGAAACTTCGGTACAAAGTATAACACTACAAAAAAAATAAATAAATGAATGAATAAATAAATGAATAAAAAATTATACACCCAAAATCTATTTTCCTTCAATTTACTTTAAGGCCAGAGAACATTATACCAATAACTGTAAAGTAATACTATCTGTCATCATCAGTACAAACAACAGAACATTCTAATTTGTGTTCTGTATAGAATCACTAAAACTTCAATTAAAAGCGACGGCCAATATTGGTGGTCACAGCGAGGCACCTTGGCATCATGACGCTCCATACATAACAGCTAATCCGAAGTCTGCCTCTGCAATCGGCCCCAGTCATCTTTATAATGACCTCTTTGAACATTAATTCCTCCAACTGTCTGAATTATGATACAGGTTTGTGATGCAAGTCGTATTTTCCAAGTGACGGAAGCGGGACTTTAACTACGTCTCAATTAGCTATACTACAGAACCCTTCTACCTTCCACGGGATCCCACAGGTCTTGCATCCCTTTCTGTTTATGAGTTGAAAGTCTATCTATACAATTACTCAGTTTTATGATGATACTAATTGTTCTTTTGCGTTCACTTGCAGGGCAGCCATGATGGAAACCGAATATACCTTCTGGAACACTTACAGGCCAGCCATGATGGGAACTGAATATCGGGCACGCATACCTCCTGGAAGACGGACTGACCATAGATTTAGTGAGGTCACGAAGTCCTTGCTTGCAGGAGTCAACGTTCTTTATTTAGTAAAATCAAGGAATTAAGAAAAGGACTTCAGGAACTCTATAGGGTTCCTTGCCCGAGCCAGTTTCACTTCCCTTCACTGAGTCGCAATGAATTTTCGAATCAGAGAAACCCACTTGTATAATTATTACCTAAACAATCCACCTTTCAGAATACACCATTTCACGTAGTCCCAAAATAGCGACCGCACCCTCCTCCTCCTCCTCCTCCTCTCCCCTTACCTTGTGCAAATCGGAATCGTCGAGGACGTTGTCGGGGGCGTCCATTTTGGCAGCCGTGTGGGCCAGCTGGGTGAGGGCGGCGGCGTAGTCTCTGTCGCACTTGGCCCTAGCGATGAGGACCCGACGCATCGTGTCCAGGAGGCGCAACTCCGCGTCCTGGCGGGCCAAAAGGGCGGCATGACTGCTCTCCCCCTGCAGGGACCCACTGAATCCCATCACAGACCTGCAAGACAAAAAGGCCAATGAAAATACAAGACTGTTATGATATTCTGCATAAATATATAACTACATTCCAGACCTGGAAGACATTCCAGACCTGGAAGACAACAAGGGCAGTGAAAATACAAGACTGTTATGATGTTATGCATAAATATATAACTACATTCCAGACCTGGAGGACATTCCAGACCTGGAAGACAACAAGGCCAGTGAAAATACAAGACTGTTATGATGTTGTGCATACATATAAATACATTCCAGACCTGGAAGGCAATACGGCAAGTGAAAATACAAGACTGTTATGATGTTATGCATAAATATATAAGTACATTCAAGACCTGGAAATAGCTACATTCCAGACCTGGAAGACAACAAGGCTAGTAAAAATACAAGACTATTATGATGTTATGTACATAATATATAACTACATTCTTCGACTATTTCTATAGGAAGAAACAGCCATTCTGATAAGGGAAATTATATATTTTTAAAAAATAATAAAAATGCTGACTTTACATATATGAAAATAATTACGCTCTTACACACGATCTTTAAACAAGGGAAAAGGGGATGATCGCAAGTGCTGGTTAGTATTTCAATAAATTACGGTTTTAATAAGGACAACAGTCTCCTCTCTCTCTCTCTCTCTCTCTCTCTCTCTCTCTCTCTCTCTCTCTCTCTCTCTCTCTCTCTCTCTCATACTTTGAGTTTTTCATCTATCTTTTAACTTTATGTTATAGGTAAAATTTCCGACACTCCAACATTCTCTCTCTCTCTCTCTTCTCTCTCTCTCTCTCTCTCTCTCGATCTCTCTCTCTCTCTCTCACACACACACAATATATATATATATAATATTTATATATATAATATATAATATAATATATCTATATATATATATATATATATATATATATACATTTGTAGCATATCTAAGACAGCCATCTTCCCACATGCCTGAATGTGTGAATGACCACAAGTATGCTGACCGTAAGTAAGTGGGTTTTAGATCTTTTAATGGAATAAGTGGCGTCTTGAATAGGGCAGCGGCCACCACCCGACTCCCCTACACATAAAACAGGACACACACACACAGCCACATCACACAAACCCGGAGGGTAAGCAAGGGCAAAGGGCAACAGAACTAAGAATAGCAGAGAGAGAGAGAGAGAGAGAGAGAGAGAGAGAGAGAGAGAGAGAGAGAGTGTTGGAGTGTTAGAAATTTTACCTATAAAATTTAAAAGCTAAATAAAAAAAAATTCGGTGATGGAGTGTTAGAAATTTTTCCTATAAATAAAGTTTAAAAACAAATGAAAAATTCAAAGTATTGTGAGAGAGAGAGAGAGAGAGAGAGAGAGAGAGAGAGAGAGAGAGAGAGAGAGAGATAATGATGTTGGAATGTTTGAAATTTTACCTATAAAATACAGCTAAAAATAAATTAAAAATCCAAAATATAAAACGATTCATCTACAGTAATCTGGTGGGGAAGGGGGCTGGGGGAGCATGGCATGTTGCAAATTTTAGCAATAAGGCGAAATGATAAAAATATATGAAAAAAATTAAAACATAAAAAAAAAAATAACTAAAAAGTACCTCGATTCAGAAATGCTAGACGTGAGAAAAATCTAAGTTGGCACAAGCATATAGTACGAAGTAAGGAGTCCCTGGTATCAGATTTGGCTAAAAGAGGTTTTGGGTGGTAGAAGAATAATAAAACTAATAAAATACAACCAGGAGCAAGGTTATAAATGTCTTAAAGGTAAAATAACTTCCACGGCCAAAACAGTTAATGTATTTTAAACAAAACCCCGTTACAAATTGGACAGAAAGACTTAATAAAACATTTCTCCACATAATTAATGATTAAAAGAACAATTCCAAATATACCTAAATAAAAATCATGGTGTTCACGCGAAAACAAATAACACATACACCGACTTCGAGTTTTCGGTAAAGTGTATCAAGATCTATAGACCTTGCAGAGTATAATGCTGTACGATCACACTCTCAGCCACGGCCCGGTGGGTGGTCTGTCCTTTAACGTCGCCAGACGCACGATCATGGATACCTTTAACCTTAAATAAAATAAAAACTACTCAGGCTAGAGGGCTGCAATTTGGTATGTTTGATGATTGAAAGGTGGATGATCAACATGCTAATTTGCAGCCAGCTAGCCTCCAGTAGTTTTGAAGATCTGAGATGAGAAGCTCTCGAGGAACTTCTCCCCTGTAGGACTTGATGGCCAGATGAGATCATTCCTTCTCCGTGTAGCTCTTTGTCATGAATTAAAGCGCCAACTGTCGTGATCACCACTGTTTATCTACTCTCATAAGACAATGAGGTTTAAATTCGTCTGCTCTCACAACTACCATGCTACATTCATCGCTTTTCGTGTATATATATATGTACGTATGTATATGTGTTATTATGTTATATATATTATATATAGTATATATATAATATATATATTTTATACATATATTATGTATATATATATTATATATATATATATATATATATATATATATATATATACAGTAATATATATATATATATATATATATATATATATATATATATATATATATATATAATATATATATAGAGAGAGAGAGAGAGAGAGAGAGAGAGAGAGAGAGAGAGAGTTCTTGTGTATACAAATATATGCATGTAGAAGTTATGTACGTGTGTATGTATATATATATATATATATATATAATACTTATATATATATATATATATATATATATATATATATATATATATATATATATTGAGAAAGAGAGAGAGAGAAGAGAGAGAGAGCTTATTTGGCTTGTTAAGATGGGGACTGTCTTTTAAACGCCAGAGTCGTGTCTCGCCATCAATCAACCATTACCAACTTTATTGTCAGTTACGTCTTATCCCTTAATAAACAAACAAGATCGAACAAAAAAAAATGGACAGACTGATTTGCCAAACGAATGAACTGCATGACAGCAGCAACAAGACCTGATTGCCTTCACTCAACCAGGTAGTAAGACATGAATGAACCATAAATTCGCATTATTCTCTTTATAGGTTAACGTGTATGCGCGCACGCACGCACACACTATTTGGTACAGAAGGCCATGCGTAAATTTTCTAATTCAACCGAATAGGTCATTTATCTATTAATTCATTTGCCAACACTGCTTTTACCTATAGACTTTGTAAATTTAACTTGTTTAGGGACACACAGACACACACACACTTACACAAACAAACACACACACACACACACACAAAGAAATGGGTATCATCGTCAGCTGAGGACAAGAAGCTGGCATAGGGTTAACAACCTCATCCTAAAGACTAGTTAAGGGGCAGAAGACTCGGCCCAACTGTTGCCAAATACCTTCTACAACAGGAGAAGTCTTTTACCACAATGAATACAAGGCGTGATCCGACCTCCAGCTTACTCGAAGCGCGTGCTAAAATGACCGATCAAATAGAGCGTTGTTCCACCAGCGAAAATATAAAATAAATACGCTATATTTTATGTTAGAAATTAATTTTCTGTACAGTGTAACATGCACATTATCTATCTTTTACATTCTAATACATAAATCATAAATATCCTATACTGAAATTCCTGTATCTTTAACTCAACGCGAAACACCATTTTCAGACCTTTTTTTAGGCTTTTCTAACCCCGCCCCCCCGTACCCATTACCACCAACCAACAACAATAAGAACAACAACAACAAGGATTAAGGAAGAGGCAGGAGTCAGGTGGTAGTGCATAGTGCCTGTTTAAACTCCTTGGGTGAGAAGGGAACACGAAAGACACATATATAGATTGGTCGCATCAGGCGCTCCGTAATTCCTTAATGCTCATTTGTTCCTTCCTAACATGAATAGGCTACTGGGTTTTATTCTGACCCAATCCTGAACGTTGCCCAAAAGTTCTGAATTCAATCTTTCGCGTTCGAAGCATCAGTTGTGAGGACGGTATAGTACATTGGATATAACAAATACTTTCACCTAGATCTGAAAGTAGAGATGCGGTGAAGTTTATTATACTAATCAAGTGTCCATTTCGACAAACTTCCCATCCCCAGCCCCCCTAACCCCCATCACACACACATACACACACACACACACACACACACCCGCACACGATCTTTGTGAAGGAGAGATCCCTATCGAAATAAAAAAGAAAACCATAACAGCTTGTTATCAACCATCTGGTCAAACTAAATTTCGCCATACTAATTTGACTGTGGGAGATGCTCTTGAACATATATCTACTGAAATTCTGTTAAAAATCGTGACGCTAATATTGACGAGAAATGCGTTAATACACTTCTTTATAACTGGCCATTTTAACATGCATAAACACATATTTTGACAACAGGCCACTTTAACATACATAAATACGTATCTTTACAACTGGCCATTTTAACATACAAAAATACATATGTTTACAACTGGTCCTTTCAAAATTTTGCGCTATTACATACCACAGGCGAGTGCCGTTATAAATATGCACTAAAGTCATATGAATTGTTTTCTGGCTGACAAAGCACTAATAGGAAATACCGTTCTGGAAGGTCATCACAAACCATTACAACATTTTGCGCTTTTAGGTGCCACGAGAAAGTGCGATTATAATCATGCACAAATGTCACATTAATTCTTTGACTGAAACAGCAATAATATAAGAAATACGGAACAACATACTGGGAAACTGTTAAGTATATAGAGCAAATGTGAATAGTACTCTCTCTCTCTCTCTCTCTCTCTCTCTCTCTCTCTCTCTCTCTCTTTAAACTTTCATCTGGAAATCCTTATAGATAGTCAACTGATTCTGAACCTGAAAGTGCTTTAAAGGAAACTTCTCTCTCTCTCTCTCTCTCTCTCTCTCTCTCTCTCTCTCTCTCTCTCTCTCTCTCTCTCTCTCTTCAGCTGAAAACCGTTATGGATAATCAATGAATTCTGAACCTGAAAGTGCTTTAAAGGAAACTTCTCTCTCTCTCTCTCTCTCTCTCTCTCTCTCTCTCTCTCTCTCTCTCTCTCTCTCTCTCTCAATCTTTAACTGAAAGCCGTTATAGATAATCAACTGACTGAACCCAAAAGAGCTTCAAAGGCAGCATATCTCTCTCTCTCTCTCTCTCTCTCTCTCTCTCTCTCTCTCTCTCTCTCTCTCATGTTGATTACACATTCCTAATAAAAGAATGAGACCCAACCAATGAGAATTCATATATAAGTACAGCATTATATTCTTGTCACTTTCAAATACACTGACACGACCCACAATGTATCACAGAGTTTATGAATACACGAGACGCGGCAAAGAAATATAGCTGATAGGACTCGTGACAGAGACACCGTGAGAAAATAATACGAATAGGAAATAACCAAGACAAGTTGCAAGATGGAAAATGATTTTTTTTTTTTTTAAGGGAAGGCAGGAAATTATTGGAGTATTACACGCGTTTTGCTGTAGAGTTCCAATTGCCCTTCGAGTCATAAACTGAATATTACAATTACGTTAGTTTTCTGTGTTATATATATATATATATGTATATATATTATAATATATATATATATAATATATATATAGGTATATATATATATATATATTATATATATATATATATGTATGTATATATATGTGTGTGTGTGTGTGTGTGTGTAGAAAGCATAACCCAACACGTTACTAACACGTACAGATATGCTTTGATGACTTACGATTTAGCACACACACGCACACGTACACACACGGAGTTACAAGGATTGGGATGCCTCAAAGACTGATTAGTCCATGCAAGGAGACATCATGAGAGAGAGAGAGAGAGAGAGAGAGAGAGAGAGAGAGAGAGAGAGAGAGAGAGAGAGAGAGAGAATATGAACTGTCATAAATAAAAATCCAAGACGAGAAAATGATAATGGCCATAAATAAAGGCCAGAAGGATGAAATTTAAATCAGGGGTTGGGGGGGGAGAGGGCATTTGAAAACGGGCGCAGCAACGAAAGGAATTGTCTGGCCAACTGTCGAAACCAACGAGTCCATCAAGAGCCTCAAACCAATAAAAGGAAATGACTGACGTTTCTCATTCTTTTCGTCCACTCGGTTGGAGAGAAAAAAAAACGAAGACTTCAAGTTTCAATAAAAAAAATAACAAAGACGAGAGGGTCTGCCACTCCTTTCCCTTGTAGAGTTTTTTTCTTATTTCTTTTTTTTTTTATCCATTTTTTCTTTTTACTAATACGGTAATGTCCCTTTCTCGCTCATCTGCGACTGGCTTTATTCTGTCCGGCCTAGCTTGAGCTGCAGCCTATAGTTTGTATGTCTGTATGGAACGGAGTGTTTTTTTGGGCTAAACGTAGTAAAACAACGGGGAGGGCCTCAGTACGCTTTCAGAACTTCTGAATGTAAGCATTTTGTTTTCAATTCCTGATTTATGTCTCAAATAGAGACGTATTTGGTTTTTCCTTCGCAATTTGTAACAGTAAGAGACGCGCTATGTTGTTAAGAAAGACGCTATATCTATATATATATATATATATATATTCAGACGGACACATTATGATAATTACGTTAGTCACGCTCTGTTTAATGCAAACATTTATATATATAAGAGACGCGCGCTATGTTGGCTTAAATTAGAACATCTAAGCCAAAAATCACCAGCTTAATACCATATATAGACTTCTATAAATTTAATATATTTAGAAAGTAGTATCTATTACTATAATATATTAATATTTATATATATTTCAGAGCGGACACACTTATGATAATACGTTAGTCACGCTCTGTTAATCGAAACATTATATATAATATATATATATATAATTATATTATATATATAATAATATATATAATAAATATTATACTTAGACATATGTTTATGCATGTATGCGTATACAAAATTACGATACATTAAGTAATAAACCAAAATCAGAAATAAGCGACAAAAACAATCTTCAGTTATTCATAACATCTAAACATGGAAAACTAAAAATGTCCGCCTATAAGGAGCTCGAATAGAAAATTTGAACCTGATTCGTTTAAGGAACAAGAATTCAGTATCACCGGATACGTAACCAAACATGTGGAACTGTTACGTAACGCGAATCAAACTCTTTCAGCAATTCTTCCTTATAACACCTTTTTGGTGATTTCTTCTTTTAATTTTACTATAAATTTCCCCTGTGGTTTATTTTATTTTATTTTATTTTAATGTCATGAATATACAAAAATTTTAGCTCGTACGTCGTGACTCATAACAGGTCGTACTTGACTTG
>NC_061094.1:71365817-71383317 GCF_015104395.2 Macrobrachium nipponense | reverse complement strand
GGGGGGGGGCTTCGGTCAGTTTGAAATTAACAGATCACTGCGTTTAATACAAATCTAAAACATGAGGTATTCAAGCGATTGAAGCGACTGGTACAAATTCGAAACCCGATTGCTACTTCAACCCACATTTCCATCTCTCCCTCTGTCAAATGTCAATACATTCACATGTCATGTTAGTAGTGGCTGGAAATTGGTAAATGTCTGAAACCTGACTGCAGGAAAAATCTAAAAAAAAAATAAATAACTCTGGAAACTTTCCATAATTCAACGAACTGACGACGCAGATATAAGATAAAAATAAAAATAAATTGGTATTTTGCCCTCACCAAAGAAGTAGTAATTACACGAAACGGTATTTCCTTCAATAACCATCAGAATGGAATAGCGACCTTCTAAATCCTCCCACAGGAGAAACAGAATTATATCAAACCAAAACCACCAGATTTTAACGGATGAAAAATATACCAATATTTCGCCTCAACAAAAAGAATGAATAGTCAAGACGGTATATATCCCCTTCAATACGCATCAACATTTAATAATGTCCACCTTGTAAATCCTCTAACTCCTCCCACAAGAGAAAGAGAAATATATCTCGAAACAAAACCACCAACGGTGAATTGGGGCTAGACAGACAGACAGACAGACACATCCGCCAGCTAGGCTCTAGCTATTCCCAGTTCCCGGGAACCACCAACGCCTTTTCTTCAGGAACTTTGATCTTTCGAGTAACAGGTTCTCCGAGTGGCACTTTCACCGTCGGTGGGGTCAGCAGCACAAAAGTTCCCCCCCCCCCTCCCCCGGCCCCTCGGTTTTCTGGTCCTTTATCCTTCGAGCGTTTCTCGTTAAGTCCTCTGCGATATATTCACAATATATATACTATAAATAGGGAATATGAACGGAGGTACAGTGAGAGGAATGGAAGAAGTTGAATCTATGAGAACAGAGACGAACCATCAATATTTGACAGTCTATTCAATATATGTGACAGATTATTATTTGTTGGGAGCGATTCATATTCACGTGACCTCGTTATAGGTTACACTTACTGGGAAACGCCTCGATTCTATTCGGACCTTGACTGGTCCGTTCTATCAATCATAAAATCCAAGAAACCTCATTCATCGATCGTCAGACAGTTGACCCCAGAGAGAGAGAGAGAGAGAGAGAGAGAGAGAGAGAGAGAGAGAGATTCTGATGACCAGACAACCACAAGGAAGAGGAGAAGGAGCTGCGGAAAGTGATGCTGGAAAGAGGTGCTGGAAAGAGGTGCTGGAAATAAATTCTAGAAAGAGATGCTGGAAAGAGGTGCTGGAAAGAAATCCTGGAAAGAGGTGCTGGAAAGAAGCTGGAAAGAGGTGCTGGAAAGAGGCTTGAAAGAGATGCTGGAAAGAGGGGCAGGAAAGAGATTCTGGAAAGTAAAGCTGGAAAGAGATGCTGGAAGGAAGGAGAAGATGGAAAGAAGGTGGAAAGAGGTGCTGGAAAGAGATGCTGGAAAGAGGTGCTGGAAAGAGAAGGTGGAAATAAATGCTGGAAAGAGGTGCTGCAAAGAAATGATGGAAAGAGATGCTGGAAAGAGCGCAGTTTGGAGATCACGGAGGAAGAGGCGTCGTTTCTTGTTAATAATTAGCTTGGAGAACTCGCACCCTTCCTCACCTCCCCTCCTCCCCCCCCCCCCCCCAACCCCTTTAACACAACGCTAAGATGCAATTTGCATCGCAGACACGTCCGCCTTTGAATTCGCAGCAAACGTCGCGGTGTTGCGTTTATAGTTTCAGCATTAGTTCCAGGTTGTATCCTAATATTCTGGGGGTCGCTGACATACGCGGAATTCGAGGGTAGGTAGGTAGGATAGGTAGGTAGGTAGGTTTGCCAGAATACACTAAGCCTAAATGAATTGTTTTTTTTGTTTTTTTCTCGGCGTTCCGCGGAATTACTAGAGGGAACCTTTCTACTCAATTTGACACGTCTGTTGTTCTCATAACTATAATAGTAGATTCACATCAACCGTGCATTTGATGTCTGTCTAAGGCCAATAGTCCCTTACGACGCTCCTGATTGGCTGTTGATAAGCCAGTCACAGGGCTGGAAGGAAACTCAAGTCTCTCTCGAGAGAGAGTTCACATATGCAGGATGTGTATATTCCACCTCTCCTGAGAGATACTTTTGAAAGATGTATCCCTCAGGTGGGGTGAAACATAGCTCCTACCCATGTGAACTCTCTCTCGAGAGAGACTGAGAGATTCCTTCCAGCCCTGTGACTGGCTTATCAACAGCCAATCAGGAGCGTCATAGGGGACTATTGGCCTTAGACATCAAATGCACGGTTGATGTGAATCTACTGTAGTGTTTCTGGGGTATTTTGAATACATTGTGCGTGTTTGACGTTCTTCAATCTTATTCGAAGCGCGGACTATATTATACGACGAGGACACACAGCATCGAATGTTCTGAGATTTGAGAGAAAATAACTGCTCTTACGAATAATGAATAACGTATTACGATATTCTGCAAGTAAGATGAAATCGCTTGGCAGGAGACCAAGAATCGGAAAATACCTGGACGTATATACGATAAAAATGTATACATCGATAAATCAGTAGTACAAAGAAGAAAGAAGGAAAATTCCACACGTCGTGGTTTCCTGACGAAATATCTTCTCGTCTTCAAAATGAAATATCGCAATTCCTGGAAACTACTGTGAATTCATTGGGACTATTTCCCTTTCAAAATTGGAGGGTTCATTCACCTGTTCGTTTTTTGTTTTTGTTTTTTTTTTTGTTTTTTCGTAAGCGAAATAAAAAGGACCGCATACCAATGATCCCCCCCAAAAAGCGTCTTCGCTTAACAAAGAAAAAAGAATGAATATCTCTTGAATTTCATGGAGACCAACGATGTTGAGCAATTTCCTTGCAGTCCAAGAGAATGTGGGTGGGGTCATAACATTCGAGGGAAAAAATCCTCTCTCTCTCTCTCTCTCTCTCTCTCTCTCTCTCTCTCTCTCTCTCTCTCTCTCTCTCTCTATAGACATAACCCCCTTCCTCCTAACCTCCCACTCGCTCTCGTTTGTTTTCTGTGCTCTCTCTCTTCCTCTCTCTCTCTATACTCTCTTCTCTCAGTGGAACATATATCCCTTACCCCTAACCTCTCTCTCTCTCTCCCTCCTCTTCCTCTCCGTCTCGCTCGTCATCTCTCTCTCTCTCTCTCTTTAATTACAGGTTTCATCGGTCATGCGTTCAGTATTCAAGAGCAAAAATTCGACAAAATAAAGAAAGAAAACGCGAGAGAGAGAGAGAGAGAGTGGAAGAGACGAGAGAGATGAATGAGAAGAGAGAGAGAGAGGAAGAGATCTGGCTCAAATCAAAAAGAGGACGAAGCCATGCGTCAGGTGCATTTAACTCAGGGGCGGAATTTTACGCGTTCCTCTGTCCTCCTTTATCAGGTGTTATTCCTATTCTCGGCTTTTTCACTATTTTCTCGTCCAGGTACTGTAAAGGAAATTAGATGCATACCATACAAAAACACACATACACACACGCACATATTATGTATGTATGTATGTATGTACGTAGGTACTCGTCTAAGGATTGTAGGGGAAATTGCGAAATTGCATGCATTTCCATAATGGTTGTTATGTATCTATGTGTAATAATATATAATTTTATATAATATATATATAATATATATATATATATAATATTATTTTTTTTAAAATAAAAAAAAAATATATTAATATTAATCAATTTTATTTCTGCCCAAGGCCATATACGGGGAGTATACAAAAGTAACAAGCAGTACATACACCATCTAGATACACGAGATAAACAAATGATAAACTAGTGAGGCATAACCTCTTGCCATGATATATATATATATATAGATATATAATTAATATATATATATATATATAAGACTATATATTATTATATATATATATAATATATACATAATTTATTAAGCGGTTGGGCCTTCAGTAAAGAGGCCATATCAATGAAATTTACTAAATGACCGATGATATAAAGAATTCCACTCAAAACTGGCGGTCGAAATGACCAAGGAATAGAACCCAACCCAAACCTAGGTCTAACCTTGACCAAATCCAGTAATGACGGGACGAACATTGTTAATAATAATAAATAACTCAATAAAATAATACTAATGATAACTAATAATCCTTTAATAACTAATAAGAATAATTTTATTACTTCTTAATTTCTTATTCATTTTATTATTATTAGTTATTATTATAATAATAATAATAATAATAATAATATCATAGAACGAGAGGGAAAAAATGGATAAGTATCCAAGATCTGAAAATAGAAATAAGGAAGGAATATGGGATATTGGCCTAGTGGAAAAAAATTGTACCCATTATCATAGGAACCACTAGGCACGGATCCCACGATTCCCTGAAAAGGAATTCTGGAAAAAACTAGAGGCTGAAGTAGCTCCAGGACTCATGCAGAAGAGTGTGCTTCTAGAAACGGCGCAACAATACAATTAAAGATTAGGTTAAAAAGAGTAAAATAAATATAAAATAAAAAAAACATTAAATAAAACACAATAAAACAAAAAAAAAAATAAATTAAAAAAAATATAAAATATATAATAAATATAAAAAAAATATAAAAAAGAAATAAATAAAAAAAATAATACAAAATAAAATAAATAAAAAAAAGGGTAAAAAAAAATAAAAAACAAAAAATATAAAAACCCAAATAATAAATTATAAAAGTGATGGACGCCTAAGGATTCCAAGAGCAACCCGGACCCCCCTCACCCTATAATACCACCCAGTCGAATTGGAGGACTGTGATCAGAGCAAAAAAAAAATAAAAAAAAAAAATAAATAAATAAATCAATAATAATAATAATAAAATAAAATAATAAAATAATAATAAATAATTAACTAATAATAATAATAGCACGAAGTCTTGGAAAAAAGGGAGAATTCTAATACCAGGTTTATGTATGGGTAACCTATGTTTAGAAATTAAAACTTTTCTGGTAGAAAAATTTATTCCCGAAAGCTCTTGTTTAGCTTTAGTTTTAAACTCTATCTGTCCATACATAAACTGGGAGATTTTTTTGTTCGTCAATAATAATAATAATAATTAATCTAATAATAATAATAATAACTAATAATAATAATAATAATAATAAAAATAATAAAAATAAATAATAATAATAATTAATAATCAATAAATAATAATAATAATAAGTAATAATAATAACTAAAAATAATCAATAATAAATAATAATAAATAATGAGGCAACAGAATCAACCATCTGATGTCATGGACGACATTCAAGCTTGTATGGTAACGAGCATCAACTGGAAATAGATACCCCTAATCCAGACTGTTAAGGATTGTATCTGGGGACATCAGGATTGGAGTTTGGAATAGAAAAATGCGCCATTAGTCCCCAAACATACAAAAAGGCAAAGTAATGAGAACTGAAGGGATAAAGCTACCAGATGGTGAGCCAACATCAAACACATAGATTGAGACAGGATACAAATAACCTAGGGAATAATGGAAGGCAGGGGATATAAAACACCCAACAAGAATGAAGGGCAACGATCATGAAAAGAATAATATGCAGAGAACTCCAGGCGATACTCAGGTCAAAACTCGAACGCCGGAAATCTGGATAAAAGCCAATAAACACATTGGGCAGTGCCAGTAAGTCCTAAGAATACAGTCGCAGGAATAGGTGGAATGGACGATACACAAAGCACTAAAAGTACCACCCGAGCAAATACGGACAGGACCTATACATAACACGAAACGGAAGGAGGCTCAGTAGACTACTAAGTTATATAGGACTGCGTCAAAATACCGGAAAGAACAGAGCACTGGGGCAATGACTAAACTGAAAAACCAGGGTGAAGACGAGTGACAAACGAGTGCATGGAAAAGGAAGGATAATAAAAGTAAAGAGAAGACCCAGAAATCTACAGAAGACAGGAGAAATGAAATGACAGAACAGAACAGGGACTGGCACAACAAACCCAAAATGGCACGGACAATACATTGAAGACAGACTAAAGAACTAGCCATCGATTGACACACGGCAATGGCTACCGAGGGGGAGAGCTAAAGAAGGAAAACTGCAAGGTAATGATAAACGTCGGCACAAGATCATGGCCCCTGAAGAAACAGATATGTTCAAAGAACGATAGACTGGAAAATGAACATCTCTCCCATATGTAGGAAGTTGCAAATACTAAAAATGAAACCATAAAACCACAATAGCCAAAAGCGAACATGCCCGGCACTTGCCACAGAACCAGTAACAAAAAACAAAGATGGTCCATGATTCAGTGGCGCAAAAGCCCTCCACACTGGAGCATGTGGCAAGAAACATTCAGGCTTAACCTTGCAAGTAAAAGGTGGTACTAGCACCAAACCTGAGGGAGTTGATAGAAAACGATCAGGCAAAGATCCTCTGGGTGACTATGGTATCAGAACGGCTAGGGTGATACGTGCAAATAGACCAAGACGTGAACGGTTGATTGGACAAAGTCAAAGAAGAAAGTATCACTCATTGATATCGACAATAACCATGGGCCCACCGAGTTTAAACCGAGTGAGGGAAAAAATGGATCAGTATCAAGATCTGAAAATAGGAAATAAGAAGGGATTGGGTTGGAATGCCAGTGGAAAATCGTCACCCATAATCATAGGAGCCACTAGGCACGATCCCAAGATCCCTGAAAAAGGAATCTATAAAAACTAGACGCTGGAAGTAGCTCCAAGGACTCATGCCAGAAGAGTTGTGAATTCCTAGAAACGGCGCACATAGTAATAAAAGTGATGGGACTTCCTAAGGAGGCAGGATTGCAACCCGGAAACCCCACCCTACTAAATACCAACCCAGTCTCGAATTGGGGAGGAATGTGATAGAGAAAAAAAAACAAATAATAATGATTAAATATGCTGGAATAGTAAGAACCCTCTTTTAAACATGTTTTTATTAAAAGTAAGTTGCTGCCATCTTGCTGCATTAACTTTCTTTATATAGGATCTTCTCTATTTTGCTAAACTATCGCTTTTCTCATTGTTGCATATTTGAAGACCTGCAAACCTTCGGTGCGCTTTGCTCAACCAGTTTAGGCAACAATGATAAAAACAGTAATTTAGGAAACCTAGAGAAAGAACCTATATAAAACAAATTAAATGCAGCTGGGGCAGCAATTACTTAAATATAACAATTAATAATAAAATAATAATAATTAATAATAATAACTAATAATAATAATAATAATAATAATAATAAAACTAATAATAATAATGATTATAATAATAATCAACTAATAATAATAATAATAATAATAATAAATTAATAATAATAAACCCAAAAAGTTGAAGAGAAATAGGGAAAAAATGGATAAAGTATCAACAAGATCTGAAAATAGAAATAAGAAGGTATATGGGAATATGCCCAGTGGAAATCGTACCATAATCATGGGAGCACTAAGGCACGATCCCAATATCCCTGAAAAGGAATCTAGAAAAACTATAGGCTGAAGTAGCTCCGGGCCTCATGCAGAAGAGTGTGATACCCTAGAAACGGCACAAACATAGTAGAAGAGTTGATGTACCCTCCTAAGGAGGCCAGGATGCAACCCGGAACCCCATCCACCTACTCAATCTACCACCGCAGTCGAATTGGATGGACTGTTGTTAAGAGAAAAAAAAAAAAAAATAATAATAATTGCTGCTGGAAGTAAACCCTCTTTTAAACATGTTTTAGTTAAAACGTAATTGCTTGCCGTTCAGGCAATTACTTTTAATAAAAACAACCGAAAAATTAAATTGGATTGATAGTTCAGTCAATTGCCAATGGTCAAGAGATGTCTTAATCACGAAATCTTTTCAGAAATCTGCTTTAATACAACTTTACTTTTCATTGTAATTTCAATGTTAGTCATGGGCCTTTTTCATTTGTTAGACGCCTTGTATCTGTAACATGTTTAAGAATGACCCTCAAAAGAAATATAATTACTGACTTGAAATAAAAAATCAGTTGCCTTCATGAGTTATTAATTTTTGTTGTTAATGTATGTCTGACATGTATTGTGAATATGGGTTTTGTTTACCCAAGTTTCTGAATGGTCTGTCCACCTAAATAACCTTTAACTTTTGTTCTTGAAAGTGTATCTGAGATAATTGGTTTTTAAACCTTTAATTGCACACCTTGATTTTTATGCTTGTTTGGGAAGGTTTCGTTATCTTCCAGGTTTGTGTGCGGGAATTTTCTAGGTACTAATCTCTTTATAATCCCTATCTGTCCAGTTATGCGAAATCCTCTTGGTATTGTCTTTTTCCGTCTGTCATGTTGTCAGTTCTCTGCTCAGTTAAAGGACTTTTAACGTCGAAAGATCTTGGCATACCTCCTTCGTTTGTATTTTTCCATTCATGGCCATAATATCTTTATATATATAATTATATATATCTATATATATATATATATATATATATATATCTATATATATATATATATCTATAGTAGTTATTGCTTATGCTAATTCCGCAGTTTACCAATAAACAAAGTTGTTCCTCAGTGGTTGGTACGAAGCTTCGGTCGGATTCCTTAATGATCTTTTAATTCGGGGTTATCGGAAAATAAGTTACTCGTTTGTTGGCCCTCAGCTTGAATTTAAAATTATTTTATTATTATTATTATTATTATTATTATTATTATTAATTATTATTGATTATTATTATATATCATTACACGTATATATATATGTAGTATATTATACCATATACCTATACGTTCAATTTTATATATTATATTATATCTATATATATATATGTATATAATATACTTAATATATATATATTAATATAATATAATATTTGGTTACGGTTCCCGTTTTGTTATATTTCTTTAATATTTTGTATTTTTTAATTTCCTTTTTATTTTTAGTCACTAGATGGTATGACTAATGGGTGTTATCCTTAAATGTTATGATTTTCAGTCACTAGATGGAGTGGCCTAACTTGTAATTTAAGGTATTGTTTGTTTGTTTCATGGTCCCCTTGGATGAACCCGAATATTGTTTACTTTTGACAATAAAAGTTTTCTTTATCCAGGGTGTGCTTTCTGGATTGGTGATTAACGGTTATTGGATTATTAACTTAGATTTAATTTTAAAAAAAAAAAAAAAAGGGGGGGGTGGGGGTTTTGCCATACGGTAAGATAATTAATTGTTCATTTTTATGGTTTCGTGGACACCAGTGGACCTTATTCAAGACAAAATATAAATTTAAATTCTTTCATTTATTTCTTTATAGTTATTTATATACATACCGTGTAAAGCATATCTTATTTGAATTAAAACGTGGTTTAAAAAGTGGATTTAATATATTTTCCCTTTTAAATTATAAACTTTAAAACTGGAACCATGGTAAAACTTATATCACTAAGAAACAGTTGTTATGATCCTATAAAGTGGCTATCTTGAATTCTCAAAAATTATTAATATGAATTATAACAATGGGGGCCTGTCTGGGATATTTCTACAACGTTTGTGTGTGTACAGCAATTTTTCCTAATTACGTTCTATTTCTGAAGTATATGCGTATTTTTGAAATGTATTATTCGAGGCGAAGTTAGTGTGCTGTAAGTTTGTTCTTATGGTAGTTGAACTATTTCGGCCGGTTCTGTATTATTGATTTTTTTGCGGTCCCAAAATACTTTAAGGTTAAGTGAAGTGGTAAAGTTTGTAATATTTTAAATTTAACATTTTGGTTTTGAATGTAAACGTTTTAATTGTAATTATTGGAGCCCTTTGATTTTAAATGAATTTGTTAGTCCCCCCAACCCTCGTTTGTTTGTTATTTTGCGTTCGCATATGGATAACGTAAAAGGAGGACTGGTTTATCTTATTGCCACCATAAATATGAATTTGTTCAAGATGTCAAAGCAAAACGTGGCGGTAAAAATCACAAGTCAAGCATTTTGTAATAAATCAATTGGTTGATAGTGATCTTACTAACTGGAAGAAGTCGTTTGAATCTTTGTGAATGAAATGGAGTTCGGTGTTAGAAGTAAAGAGGTTTAAGAGTTTGCAGTATGCCGAGAGAGAAAAAGAGAAATATAGGAAAGAAAGGTTAAGCGAGTGAGGAAACAAGACCGAAAAGAGAGGTCCAGAACGTGAAGAACGGAGACCGAAAAGAGAGCGGTTTAGAACGGGAAGAGCTGTGAATTATAAGTTAAAGTTAGAACAACTTTAAAACTTAAACGCGAAAAATCTGGAGGTGTTAGCTCCATTAGAAGATTAGTAAACACTAATGTAATTAAGCTAGTTCATAGATGATTCCTTCCTTCGAACGAAAACTCACCTGATGAATTTTTTTGCTTTATTTGAGAAGTTGGCAGATAGTTTAGAGCTACCTAAGGAAGATATCGGCCAATTTCTTATTCAACCTTGACTTTAAAGGGGTAAAGGTCGACAGTCTGCCTTTCTGGCGTTTAACGTTAAGGAAGAAGGTAAAAGATTTATGGATTTTTATTAAGGAAAGAATCTATCTTGCGTGTGTACGAACTCACCCCGGAATATTACCGCTTAAAGTTCCGTAAATATCGTAAACATTTGGACAACCAGTTCCGTATGTTGAATTTATTCCCCATAATATTTTTTTTTTGTGTGTATGGGGCAAGGCATGATAAATGGTTAAAGTCTGCTGGTGTTTTTCGTTCGAGCATGGATGAAATATAGAGAACCTAATATTAGTAGGAACAATTTATACGAGGTATACCCCATTGATACGCAGTATGGTATTTATTTGGAAGAAAGAAGTAAAACTACTCTTCAAAGAGCAACCTGTATTTGCTGAAAATTTTAGGTTATTAAAGACCTCTCAAACCAGGTAACCAATCCAGGAAGACACCAAGTAACGTCAACCTCAAAACTCGCCACCAACCAAAGTTCCTTATAAATTATCGTTGTTTAATTCTCTTGGCTCTGGTGCTAGTTCAAGTGTAACTTGTTTTATTCGCGTTTGTTGAGGTCGGTCATGTGAAAGCTAGATAGTCCCAAACATTCTAAATAGGAATGAAATAAAGAGTAAAGGAGGGAGGAAATCTAATTTCTCTTATTGTTTGTGATATAAATGCCTGAGTCCAGCTGGTTGGTGTTTGATGGTTTCAAACCATTTGCTTTGTTTGACGGCGTTTTGGTTGCATGGTGATGAACCCTAGTCAGGTAAGGGTGGTTGTTTTAAAGTTTAATGTGAGACACCAGTTCATCGGCCAGAGTTTTAGTTGTTAGAGGGGCAGTACCTGGGTTAGAAAACTGTCTTACCAATGATAAAGTAATAGTTAGGAGCATAGGTGGTTTGACTTCTTTGCCTCGGGCTAGAGTGCATTTGGATTGTGGCATATTCAAGGGTGATATCATTGTGGGTATTGTCGAGTCTCTTCCAATTCCTGGCGTAGATGTTCTTGTTGGAAATGACGTTGCAGGTAATCGTGTGGTACCGGACCCAGTGGTATGTGATACTCCTTTGGAAGTCAGCCCTGTTCAGCAGTTGGAGGATGTGGAACGTGATTTGTTTCCATCTTGTGTAGTTGAACGCAGCAGAGGCCTGCGTGGTATTCTTTTGACTGAATCTGTTCCTAGTATTGATGACCAGTTCAATTCTGTTGAATGTGGTGCTAGGTCTGCAGTTAAGGATGACAAGGTGAGAGATGGAGTATGTTTAGATTTAGGGACAGATTTTGACTACTCTCTCTATAGTTTGTTTAATGAAAATGTTCAACCTGATATTCCTACTGTGGATAGGGAGAATAGTTTTGATACTACGAGTAGGGAAGGTTGTAATGAAAAAGTTGGAAATGTATTGACAACATTATGTAATGAAATCGATGTATATAAAATTAATGTTACAGATTTGAAACATGAGCAAATTAACGATGTCTCTTTACAGCCTTTGTTTTTTATTAATGCATTGACAGAGAAGGAGAGTATGGCAGAATCTACATGTTACTACTTAAAAGCTGGAGTGCTAATGAGGAAATATAGAGCAAGTACTGCAGTGGCAACTGCCTCTTGGGAAGTTAAACATCAGTTGGTGGTTCCAGCATCTCTGAAAAATGATGTGATGAAGGTGGCCCATGAAGTCTCTACTACTCATCTTGGGATTAAGAAGACAGCATACAGTATATTGCAATATTTTTATTGGCCTAGTTTTTGCGTGATGTGAAGGTATTCTGCAATTGTTGCATAACCTGTCAAAAAGTAGGTAAGCCCAACCAAGCACCTAAACCAGTGCCTTTGGTCCCTCAAGTAGTCTGTAATGTTCCTTTTGAAAAAGTTATTATTGACTGTGTTGGACCTCTACCAAAAACAAAAAGACAGCATCAATACATGTTGACTAAAATGTGTTCTAGTATTAGATATCCAGATGCTATTCCTTTACGGAATATAACAACTAAGAATCTTATTCCACACCTTGTCAAGTTTTTTACTCAATATAGCATACCTAAAGTGGTTCAAACCGACCGTGGTACCAATTTTACATCTAAGCTTTTTCAGGATGTTATGTTGGCTATGAGTGTTCATATCTACAGCTTATCATCCGCAAAGCCAGGGGGTGCTCAAGTGATTTCACCAGATGCTTAAGGAGGCTCTGACAAAGTACAGCCATGAACATCAGAAGGAGTGGGATGAGGGACTACCATTTGTGTTGTTCGCCATAAGAAATACTCAGCAAGAAAGTTTGGGATATTCACCTTCTGAACTACTTTATGGTAGGAGTGTTAGAGGACCCTTAAAGGTTTTATATGATGTCTGGCTTGAAAACCAAGAATCAGGTAGACTTACACCAATATGCTATTACTCTTAAAAAGCAATTAGATGAGGCTCGAGTATTTGCACATCAGAATCTGTTAAAAGCACAAAAAAGTATGAAGAAAAGGTTTGATGTTAAAACTGTAACAAGAGAATTTAAACCAGGGGATCATATTTTAATGCTTAATCCCACTAAGAAGTCTTTGGAATGTCGTTTTGAAGGACCCTATACTGTAGTAGAGAGACGCCGCAATAATGTATATGAAATTGAAACTACTGGTATAAGGAAAGATAGACATCTTGTTCATGTGAATAGACTAAAGCCTTTAGTGTCAGAGAGCACTAAAGTAAAGCCAACAGTGCTTGGAGCTATAAACGTTAAAAATTATTCAGTTATTGTTCCAGAGAATGATTTTAAAATTGGTAGTGATTCTCACCTCTCCAATTCTGAAGTTTTAATGAATATCTCTGCAAAGTTAATGCATTTAGGTTCTCATCAGGCTATGGATGTGGAACGTTTGCTGAAGTCTTTCAGAGATCTGTGAGGAGATGTACCAACCCAAACAAATCTTTTGGAATATACGATCATTTTGAAAGAGGGAACAACACCATGCAAGCAAGCACCCTATAGAGTATCCCCATACAAGAGGGCCATATTGAGAAAAGAAACTCAGTTTCTACTGGATAACGACTTGGCCGAACACTGTGACAGTCCTTGGTCTTCGCCGTGCTTATTAGTAGGAAAACCTGATGGATCATTTCGACTCTGCACCGATTATAGACAGGTTAATAAACTGACAGTCACAAATGCATACCCACTGCCTAGAGTGGATGATTTGAATGATCAAGTAAGTTCTTCTAAAGTTGTTACACGTATAGAACCTTTTCTAAAAACAGGATGACTACCAAATTCCTTTATCACCATCTTCAAAACCCATTACTGTATTTGTTACACCCGATGTATTGTTCCAGTATAAGGTTTTACCTTTTGGCTTAAAAAATGCAGGACCAGTATTCCAGAGGGCAATGAATGATCTTCTAGAAGGACTTCCAGGAGTTGCAGTTTACTTAGATATTATTATTTTTAAAGAGTCGTGGTCGGACCACATGAAGTGCTTGAAAGAAGTATTGCTGCGATTGAGGAAAGCTCGATTATCAATAAATCTGAAGAAAAGTGACTTTGGACATGCCAAGATACAGTACCTTGGATACATGGTGGGAAGCAATGAAGTGGCACCAGTAGATGCCAAGGTGAAGGATATCATTGCCATACAGCCTCCCACCTCTAGAAGAGAAGTTCAACAATTCCTTGGAATGGTTGGATACTATCGCCGTTTTTGTGAAAATTTTTCAGATGTAGTCGCTCCTCTCACTTCTCTTACAGGCAGTAAAAAGAAATTTAATTGGACTGATGATTGCAAGACTGCCTTTGAACACTCAAAACGCATCCTGGCGTCATGTCCAGTTTTGGAGGCACCAAATTTTAAGAAACCCTTTTCAATTGAGGTTGATGCCAGCGACTTGGGAACAGGAGCTGTACTGCTACAAGAAGGGACAGATGGAATCTTGCATCCAGTAATGTATGCTTCTCAGAAGCTCAAACCTCATCAACGACCTTATGCAACTGTTGAAAAAGAACATTTTGGATTGTTGGTTGCATTGGAGAAGTTTGCAGCTAATCTCAATTGTTCTCCATTTACTATCAACATCTACACGGACCATCAGCCTCTAACATTTTTACAGAGAATGAGAACGAAAAATCATCGACTCATGAGATGGTGGCTGATGTTAATCACCAATCCAGGAAGCACACTGGATAAAGAAAACTTTATTGTCAAAGTAAACAATATTCGGTCATCCAAGGACCATGAAACAAACAAACAATACTTAAATTACAATTAGTCACTCGATCTAGTGACTGAAAATCATACATATTTAAGGATACACCATTAGTCATACCATCTAGTGACTGAAAAGAAAATTAAATACAAAACATTAAAGAAATATACAACGGGAACCATAACATATTCCCCCACAAAAAGTCTTCATCACCATCTTGATGACTGAAAAGACTATTTAAACAATCTCCATCATATAGGATTCCGTGATAACATGTCTGCACATACATTGTCTTTTCCTTTAATTTGATGAATTTGAAAATTCATCAAATTAAAGGAAAAGACAATGTATATGCAGACATGTTATCACGGAATCCTATATGATGGAGATTGTTTAAATAGTCTTTTCAGTCATCAAGATGGTGATGTAGACTTTTTGTGGGGGAATATGTTATGGTTCCCGTTGTATATTTCTTTAATATTTTGTATTTAATTTTCTTTTTAGTCACTAGATGGTATGACTAATGGTGTATCCTTAAATATGTATGATTTTCAGTCACTAGATCGAGTGACTAATTGTAATTTAAGTATTGTTTGTTTGTTTCATGGTCCTTGGATGACCGAATATTGTTTACTTTGACAATAAAGTTTTCTTTATCCAGTAAGCTTCCTGGATTGGTGATTAACGGTTATTGGATTATTATTTAGATATAAAAGTGTTTTGCATACGGTAAGATATAATTGTTCATTTTTATGTTTCGTGACACCAGTGGACTTATTCAAGACAAAGATATAAATTTATTTCTCATTATTTCTTTATAATATTTATATACATACGTGTAGAATATCTATTTTAATTAAAAGTGGTTAAAAAGTGATTTAATATATTTTCCCTTTTAAATTATAAACTTTAAAACTGAACCTGGTAAAATAGCACTAAGTTAAATATCGCTAAGAACATTGTTATGATCTATAAAGTGCTACTTGAATTCTAAAAATATTAATATGAATCATAACAATATATATATATATATATATATATATATATATATATATATATATATATATATATATATATATATATATATAATGTGTGCACCTATATATAATACACAAGCACATATACGCGTGTGGGGAGAGAAATAATGCTTACTTATATATAATATACATACACATATGTGTGTGTGGAGACTCTCTCTCTCTCTCTCTCTCTCTCTCTCTCTTCTCTCTCTCTCTCTCTCTCTCTCAACTACAAATGTTTGCACCCTCGTTCTACTGACCGCTATAAGGCCAACAAAGTAAGTCCATTTGGGCACATGGCATTTGCAAGTGTGAAAATCGAAGGAGACCTGACCTTTGTCAAATGTTATTGGACCGCATAAAGGTCTTCCCGATACCCAGTTCTGCATGATCACGGAGTGATTCACAGACGAATGAAGAAGACAAGTGGGCACTCGTCAATAACAAAGGTAATACCTTCGGAGTCAGTGGTCATTGATTCAGGCTGACATTAAAAATCACTCACTTTTATTTTTTTTTAAGTGGGTGGGTCTAGGAAGACTTAGGACGAGGTTCCTAGCACCAAGCGCTTCCTTCACCCTAGCTGGGACCTACTACACTGGTGCTAAATTTCATGTACTCAATTTCATTTTTTTGGGTGGACATAGGCCAAGTGGGTATAAAGGGACGTACCCATATGCCATTGTGGCCCGTCCCGAACGATTCGAGGGTCATAGACTATGGGGGCCCTTACATATAAAATGAATACATATATATAATATGAGTCATATCACATTACCGTGATTCCTAGAGTACATACATCGAGCTACAAATGTCCTTTGATATCCAATTCGCTCTACCTCCGCATTAATATATTTTTATATATGTTAACTGAAGAAGCATTTTTTAGTCGACTACAAAATTCCCCTTCAGTTGACATATATGAAAATATATTAATTCCGAGGTAGAGCAAATTAGATATCAAAGGACATTTGTACCTCGATGTATGATTTTGTTCCCGTCCACTGGACGGTGGTTCGATCCATGAGGGGAGGGGGCGAAATTATTATCAACTACAAATTCCCCTTCGGTACATATATGAAAATATATTAATTCCGAGGTAGAGGCGAATTGGATATCGAAGGACATTTGTAGCTCGATGTATGTATATAATAGTATTACATTATATATGGTATATAATATATATATATATATATAATATATATATATATATATATATATATGATGACGCAAACACTGACGGAGGCGACGAAGAGAAACAAGTATAAAAAGCAAAAAACCCCAAAAACAACAAGAAGAACGCCTTCCAAAGGTGGGCGATGTCCTCCTCGACTCAGCTCGCATACAGTATTTAGCGAATGTCTCTCTCTCTCTCTCTCTCTCTCTCGCTCTCTCTCTCTCTCTCTCTCTCTCTCTCTCTAGACTCATTCTATTCCTTACCCTCGACTGTCACTACTACTACTACTGCTGCTGCTGCTGCTTCCCAGACCGCAAATTTAGAGCAACAACTTGTGGCGGTCCACCTCACCACAACAAGGCAATTGGAAGGAGCCAATTGCCCCACAGGACTTAGCCCTCTCACCTGCTGGAGGAGTGACGAAAGACCTACGAAGTGGTGGATGTGGTTTACCCTTATGACAATACACCTGAGTGTGCGCGGGCGGCGTGTGTATGTATACTGTCAGTGGTGTGGTGTTGTCCACATCTTAAGTATAACGTTCGCACGCACTATATATATATACTGTTTGTATGGTGTTTTTACGTTGCATGGAACCAGTGGTTATTCAGCAACGGGACCAACTACGGCTTTACGTGACTTCCGAACCACGTC
>NC_061094.1:71358317-71360817 GCF_015104395.2 Macrobrachium nipponense | reverse complement strand
CCTTCCTAGTGGATCTGGATATCCTCCGGATTCATGGGTATACAACTGGCCTGGATAGCTTCCTATTGATCCAATATCCTAAGCAGGAATAAGGGTATACTAAATAGTCTATAGCTTTCCTAGTGGATCCGGTATCCTACCAGATCAATGTATTTCCTTGAGATCATGGGATAGCCTTCCTAGCGGATCTGGATATCCTACCGGATCAGGGGTATACTAACCTAGATCTGGGATAGCCTTTCCTAGTGGATCTGGATATCCTAACCGGATCAGGGTACATCTGGCTAAATCCTAGATAGCCTTCCTAGCGGAATCTGGATATCCTCCGATCAGGGTGTATTTTTGCTAGATCTGGATAGCCTTTCCTAGTTGGAATCCGATATCCTACCGGATCGGGTATACTAAAAAAAAAAACTGGCCTGATAGCCTTTCCTATTTGGATCCTGGGATATCCTAACCATAAATCAGGGTACACTGCTAGATCTGGATAGCCTTCCTAGTGGATCCGGATATCCTACCAGATCAGGGTATGCTGCTAGATCTGGATAGTCTTCCTAGTGGATCCGGATATCCTACCAGATCAGGGTATGTTGCTAGATCTGGATAGCCTTCCTAGTGGATCCGGATATCCTACCGGATCAGGGTATACTAACTGGCCTGGATAGCCTTCCTAGTGGATCCGAATATCCTACCGGATCAGGGTACACTGCTAGATCTGGATAGCCTTCCTAGTGGATCCGGATATCCTACTGGATCAGGGTATGCTGCTAAATCTGGATAGCCTTCCTAGTGGATCCTGGATCAGGGTACGCTGCTAGATCTGGATAGCCTTGCTAGTGGATCTGGATATCCTACTGGATCAGGGTATACTAACTGGAGCCGAATATCCTTCCCATTGGATCAGGAAATCCTACTGGATCAGGGTATACTAACTGGAGCTGGATGGACTTCTTAGCATATTAGGATATCCCACCGGATCAGGACATCCTACTGGATCAGTCTATACTAACTGGATCTGGATATCCTTCCCAGTGGATCAGTACACCATACTGGATCGCCGTTACAGGATTGAAAGGCGATGATAATAACAGACCTCCTCTCCTTAAAGTTACACCAGCCTTCGCGCAGGAAACTGAATTAAATGATTCAAGACACTAATCCTTTCCAATTATCATTAACAAACGATTCAAAAATTTTTTCCACTGGTATTTTGCTTGCCAAATCACAACACAGGAAGTACTTTCTAAACAACACAGGGGTATCCCCTCATTTACAACACAAGAAGTACTTTCTAAACAACGCAGGGGTATGCCCTCATTTACAACACAGGAAGTACTTTCTAAATAACACAGGGGTATCCACTCATTTACAAGACAGGAAGTATTTTCTAAATAACACAGGAGTATTCTCTCATTTACAAGTCAGGAAGTACTTTCTAAATACCTCAGAAGTATCCTCTCATTTACAAGACAGGAAGTACTTTCTAAATAAAACAGGAAGTACTTTCTAAACAACACAGGGGTATCTCTCATTTACAAGAGAGGAAGTACTTTCTAACTGAACCAGAAGTATCCACTCATTTACAAGAGAGGAAGGACTTTTTAACTGACCCAGAAGTATCCCCTCATTTACAAGAGAGGAAGGACTTTCTAACTGAACCAGAAGTATCCCCTCATTTACAAGAGAGGAAAGGCACCTAACTGACCCCCAGAAAGGGTAATCCCCCTCATTTGTTACAAAAGACCGAAGGTTTATGAACTTTATAATTGGACGCAGAAGTCTCCCCTCATTTACAAGAGAGGGACTTTCGAACTGACGCAGAAGTGTCCCCTCATTTACAAGAGAGGAGGACTTTATAACTGACGCAGAAGTCTCCCCTCATTCACAAGAGAGGGACTTTCGAACTGACGCAGAAGTGTCCCCTCATTTACAAGAGAGGAAGTACTTTCTAACTGAACCCAGAAATATCCCCTCATTTACAAGAGGGGAAGGACTTTCTAACCGACCCGTGTCGAGGGGATGAAACGCTTCATTATTAATCTACTGATTTGGCATCACAGACGCTTCACTCATCCACTTCAACGTAACTTGCGACGAAGCACTTCGCCAATTCACAGATCGAGCCTGCGACTCTCAAGTGAGGTTAACTGCGGCTGACTCGACTCGCCCAGGCAGACAGACTGCCGAATCGGAGGACACGGACGACCTAAACTAGGAGAAACGACCACTACACGACGACTAATACTACTACTACTAACACCGCCAGCAGCAACAACCCCTACAACCACTCATGGCCCTCAAAATGGTGGTGGTCTATATACCCCTTGCTCAGAAGTGCCCCACGGCTCTTCTCGCTTGTTTTGGGAGGGGCCACCGTGCCCCAATCGAGTTTAAGGGACCGTCCCAGGACGCTTTGGTCTGATAATCGAATTCCCGGGAATGGGTTACGATAGATAAATACGTCCTCCGCGAATAGATAAATTCATCCTCCGCGAATAGC